>NC_051234.1:144619-179878 GCF_015220715.1 Pygocentrus nattereri | reverse complement strand
CCCCCCCCCCCCCCCCCCCCCCCCCCCCCCCCCCCCCCCCCCCCCCCCCCCCCCCCCCCCCCCCCCCCCCCCCCCCCCCCCCCCCCCTCTCTCTCTCTCTCTCTCTCTCTCTCTCTGGGCGTCTCTCTCTCTCTCTCTGGGCGTCTCTCTCTCTCTCTCTCTCTCTCTCTGGGCGTCTCTCTCTCTCTCTCTCTCTCTCTGGGCGTCTCTCTCTCTCTCTCTCTCTCTCTCTCTCTCTCTCTGGGCGTCTCTCTCTCTCTCTCTCTCTCTCTCTCTGGGCGTCTCTCTCTCTCTCTCTCTCTCTGGGCGTCTCTCTCTCTCTCTCTCTCTCTCTCTCTCTCTGGGCGTCTCTCTCTCTCTCTCTCTCTCTCTCTGGGTGCTCTCTCTCTCTTGGGCGTCTCTCTCTCTCTCTCTCTCTGGGCGTCTCTCTCTCTCTCTCCTCTGGGCGTCTCTCTCTCTCTCTCCTGGGCGTCTCTCTCTCTCTCTCTCTCTCTCTGGGCGTCTCTCTCTCTCTCTCTCTCTCTCTCTCTGGGCGTCTCTCTCTCTCTCTCTCTCTCTCTGGGCGTCTCTCTCTCTCTCTCTCTCTCTCTCTCTGGGCGTCTCTCTCTCTCTCTCTCTCTCTCTCTCTCTCTGGGCGTCTCTCTCTCTCTCTCTATGGGCGTGTCTCTCTCTCTCTCTGGGCGTCTCTCTCTCTCTCTCTCTGGGCGTCTCTCTCTCTCTCTCTCTCTCTCTCTCTCTGGGCGTCTCTCTCTCTCTCTCTGGGCGTCTCTCTCTCTCTCTCTCTGGGCGTCTCTCTCTCTCTCTCTCTCTCTCTCTCTCTCTGGGCGTCTCTCTCTCTCTCTCTCTCTCTCTCTCTCTCTCTCTCTCTCTCTCTGGGCGTCTCTCTCTCTCTCTCTCTCTCTGGGCGTCTCTCTCTCTCTCTCTCTCTGGGCGTCTCTCTCTCTCTCTGGGCGTCCTCTCTCTCTCTCTCTGGGCGTCTCTCTCTCTCTCCTCTGGGCGTCTCTCTCTCTCTCTCTGGGCGTTCTCTCTCTCTCTCTTCTGGGCGTCTCTCTCTCTCTCTTCTGGGCGTCTCTCTCTCTCTCTCTCTCTGGGCGTCTCTCTCTCTCTCTCTCTCTGGGCGTCTCTCTCTCTCTCTCTCTCTGGGCGTCTCTCTCTCTCTCTCTCTGGGCGTCTCTCTCTCTCTCTCTGGGCGTCTCTCTCTCTCTCTCTGGGCGTCTCTCTCTCTCTCTCTCTCTCTTGGGCGTCTCCTCTCTCTCTCTCTGGGCGTCTCTCTTCTCTCTCTCCTGGGCGTCTCTCTCTCTCTCTCTATGGGCGTCTCTCTCTCCTCTCTCTCTCTCTCTGGGCGTCTCTCTCTCTCTCTCTCTGGGCGTCTCTCTCTCTCTCTCTGGGCGTCTCTCTCTCTCTCTCTCTGGGCGTCTCTCTCTCTCTCTCTGGGCGTCTCTCTCTCTCTCTCTCTGGGCGTCTCTCTCTCTCTCTCTCTGGGCGTCTCTCTCTCTCTCTCTCTCTGGGCGATCTCTCTCCTCTCTCTGGGCGTTTCTCTCTCTCTCTCTCTGGGCGTCTCTCTCTCTCTCTCTCTCTGGGCGTCTCTCTCTCTCTCTCTCTCTGGGCGTCTCTCTCTCTCTCTCTCTCTCTCTGGGCGTCTCTCTCTCTCTCTCTCTCTGGGCGTCTCTCTCTCTCTCTCTCTCTGGGCGTCTCTCTCTCTCTCTCTCTCTCTCTGGGCGTCTCTCTCTCTCTCTCTCTCTCTGGGCGTCTCTCTCTCTCTCTCTGTCTCTCTCTCTCTCTCTCTCTCTGGGCGTCTCTCTCTCTCTCTCTCTCTGGGCGTCTCTCTCTCTCTCTCTCTCTGGGCGTCTCTCTCTCTCTCTCTGGGCGTCTCTCTCTCTCTCTCTCTCTCTGGGCGTCTCTCTCTCTCTCTCTCTCTCTCTCTGGGCGTCTCTCTCTCTCTCTATCTCTGGGCGTCTCTCTCTCTCTCTCTCTCTGGGCGTCTCCTCTCTCTCTCTCTGGGCGTCTCTCTCTCTCTCTCTCTCTGGGCGTCTCTCTCTCTCTCTCTCTCTGGGCGTCTCTCTCCTCTCTCTCTTCTGGGGTCTCTCTCTCTCTCTCTCTCTCTCTCTCTGGGCGTCTCTCTCTCTCTCTCTCTGGGCGTCTCTCTCTCTCTCTCTCTCTGGGCGTCTCTCTCTCTCTCTCTCTGGGCGTCTCTCTCTCTCTCTCTGGGCGTCTCTCTCTCTCTCTCTCTCTGGGCGTCTCTCTCTCTCTCTCTCTCTCTTCTGGGCGTCTCCTCTCTCTCTGGGCGTCTCTCTCTCTCTCTGGGCGTCTCTCTCTCTCTCTGGGCGTCTCTCTCTCTTCTCTCTCTGGGGTCTCTCTCTCTCTCTCTCTCTCTGGGCGTCTCTCTCTCTCTCTCTCTCTCTGGGCGTCTCTCTCTCTCTCTCTCTCTGGGCGTCTCTCTCTCTCTCTCTCTCTCTGGGCGTCTCTCTCTCTCTCTGGGCGTCTCTCTCTCTCTCTCTGGGCGTCTCTCTCTCTCTCTCTCTGGGCGTCTCTCTCTCTCTCTCTCGGTCTCTCTCTCTCTCTCTCTCTGGGCGTCTCTCTCTCTCTCTCTGGGCGTCTCTCTCTCTCTCTCTCTGGGCGTCTCTCTCTCTCTCTCTCTCTCTCTGGGCGTCTCTCTCTCTCTCTCTCTCTCTCAGGCTGTCTCTCTCTCTCTCTCTCTGGGCGTCTCTCTCTCTCTCTCTGGGCGTCTCTCTCTCTCTCTCTCTGGGCGTCTCTCTCTCTCTCTCTGGGCGTCTCTCTCTCTCTCTCTCTGGGCGTCTCTCTCTCTCTCTCTCTCTGGGCGTTTCTCTCTCTCTCTCTCTGGGCGTCTCTCTCTCTCTCTCTCTCTGGGCGTCTCTCTCTCTCTCTCTGGGCGTCTCTCTCTCTCTCTCTCTCTCTGGGCGTCTCTCTCTCTCTCTCTCTCTCTGGGCGTCTCTCTCTCTCTCTCTCTCTCTGGGCGTCTCTCTCTCTCTCTCTCTCTCTGGGCGGTCTCTCTCTCTCTCTCTCTCTCTGGGCGTCTCTCTCTCTCTCTCTCTCTGGGCGTCTCTCTCTCTCTCTCTCTCTCTCTGGGCGTCTCTCTCTCTCTCTCTCTGGGCGTCTCTCTCTCTCTCTCTCTGGGCGTCTCTCTCTCTCTCTCTCTCTCTCTGGGCGTCTCTCTCTCTCTCTCTCTCTCTGGGCGTCTCTCTCTCTCTCTCTCTCTCTGGGCGTCTCTCTCTCTCTCTCTCTCTCTGGGCGTCTCTCTCTCTCTCTCTCTCTCTGGGCGTCTCTCTCTCTCTCTCTCTGGGCGTCTCTCTCTCTCTCTCTCTGGGCGTCTCTCTCTCTCTCTCTCTCTGGGCGTCTCTCTCTCTCTCTCTGGGCGTCTCTCTCTCTCTCTCTCTCTCTCTCTCTCTCTCTCTCTCTCTCTCTGGGCGTCTCTCTCTCTCTCTCTCTGGGCGTCTCTCTCTCTCTCTCTCTGGGCGTCTCTCTCTCTCTCTCTCTCTGGGCGTCTCTCTCTCTCTCTCTGGGCGTCTCTCTCTCTCTCTCTCTGGGCGTCTCTCTCTCTCTCTCTCTCTCTCTCTCTGGGCGTCTCTCTCTCTCTCTGGGCGTCTCTCTCTCTCTCTGGGCGTCTCTCTCTCTCTCTCTCTCTGGGCGTCTCTCTCTCTCTCTCTCTCTCTGGGCGTCTCTCTCTCTCTCTCTCTCTGGGCGTCTCTCTCTCTCTCTCTCTCTCTGGGCGTCTCTCTCTCTCTCTCTCTCTCTGGGCGTCTCTCTCTCTCTCTCTCTCTCTCTGGGCGTCTCTCTCTCTCTCTCTCTCTCTGGGCGTCTCTCTCTCTCTCTCTCTCTCTGGGGCTCTCTCTCTCTCTCTCTCTCTCTCTCTGGGCGTCTCTCTCTCTCTCTCTCTCTGGGCGTCTCTCTCTCTCTCTCTGGGCGTCTCTCTCTCTCTCTCTCTGGGCGTCTCTCTCTCTCTCTCTCTGGGCGTCTCTCTCTCTCTCTCTCTCTGGGCGTCTCTCTCTCTCTCTCTCTGGGCGTTTCTCTCTCTCTCTCTCGGGCGTCTCTCTCTCTCTCTGGGCGTCTCTCTCTCTCTCTGGGTCTCTCTCTCTCTCTCTGGGCGTCTCTCTCTCTCTCTCTGGGCGTCTCTCTCTCTCTCTCTCTCTCTGGGCGTCTCTCTCTCTCTCTCTCTCTGGGCGTCTCTCTCTCTCTCTCTCTCTGGGCGTCTCTCTCTCTCTCTCTCTCTCTGGGCGTCTCTCTCTCTCTCTCTCTCTCTCTCTCTGGGCGTTTCTCTCTCTCTCTCTCTGGGCGTCTCTCTCTCTCTCTCTGGGCGTCTCTCTCTCTCTCTGGGCGTCTCTCTCTCTCTCTGGGCGTCTCTCTCTCTCTCTCTCTCTCTGGGCGTCTCTCTCTCTCTCTCTCTCTCTCTCTCTCTGGGCGTCTCTCTCTCTCTCTCTCTCTCTGGGCGTCTCTCTCTCTCTCTCTCTCTCTCTGGGCGTCTCTCTCTCTCTCTCTGGGCGTCTCTCTCTCTCTCTCTCTCTCTCTCTCTGGGCGTCTCTCTCTCTCTCTCTCTCTGGGCGTCTCTCTCTCTCTCTCTCTCTCTCTGGGCGTCTCTCTCTCTCTCTCTCTGGGCGTCTCTCTCTCTCTCTCTCTCTGGGCGTCTCTCTCTCTCTCTCTCTCTGGGCGTCTCTCTCTCTCTCTCTCTGGGCGTCTCTCTCTCTCTCTCTCTGGGCGTCTCTCTCTCTCTCTCTCTCTCTCTCTCTCTGGGCGTCTCTCTCTCTCTCTCTGGGCGTCTCTCTCTCTCTCTCTCTGGGCGTCTCTCTCTCTCTCTCTGGGCGTCTCTCTCTCTCTCTCTCTGGGCGTCTCTCTCTCTCTCTCTGGGCGTCTCTCTCTCTCTCTCTCTCTCTGGGCGTCTCTCTCTCTCTCTCTCTCTCCTGGGCGTCTCTCTCTCTCTCTCTGGGCGTCTCTCTCTCTCTCTCTCTCTCTGGGCGTCTCTCTCTCTCTCTCTCTCTCTCTGGGCGTCTCTCTCTCTCTCTCTCTGGGCGTCTCTCTCTCTCTCTCTCTCTGGGCGTCTCTCTCTCTCTCTCTCTCTGGGCGTCTCTCTCTCTCTCTCTCTCTCTGGGCGTCTCTCTCTCTCTCTCTCTCTTGGGATCTCTCTTCTCTCTCTCTCTCTGGGCGTCTCTCTCTCTCTCTGGGCGTCTCTCTCTCTCTGGGCGTCTCTCTCTCTCTCTGGGCGTCTCTCTCTCTCTCTCTGGGCGTCTCTCTCTCTCTCTCTGGGCGTCTCTCTCTCTCTGGGCGTCTCTCTCTCTCTCTCTCTGGGCGTCTCTCTCTCTCTCTCTGGGCGTCTCTCTCTCTCTCTCTCTGTGTGTGTCTCTCTCTCTCTCTCTCTCTGGGCGTCTCTCTCTCTCTCTCTCTCTGGGCGTCTCTCTCTCTCTCTCTCTCTCTGGGCGTCTCTCTCTCTCTGGGCGTCTCTCTCTCTCTGGGCGTCTCTCTCTCTCTCTCTCTCTGGGCGTCTCTCTCTCTCTCTCTCTCTCGGGCGTCTCTCTCTCTCTCTCTCTGGGCGTCTCTCTCTCTCTCTCTCTGGGCGTCTCTCTCTCTCTCTCTCTCTGGGCGTCTCTCTCTCTCTCTCTCTGGGCGTCTCTCTCTCTCTCTCTCTCTGGGCGTCTCTCTCTCTCTCTCTCTCTCTCTCTGGGCGTCTCTCTCTCTCTCTCTCTCTCTGGGCGTCTCTCTCTCTCTCTCTCTGGGCGTCTCTCTCTCTCTCTCTCTCTGGGCGTCTCTCTCTCTCTCTCTCTCTCTAGGCGTCTCTCTCTCTCTCTCTCTCTGGGCGTCTCTCTCTCTCTGGGCGTCTCTCTCTCTCTGGGCGTCTCTCTCTCTCTGGGCGTCTCTCTCTCTCTCTCTCTCTCTCTGGGCGTCTCTCTCTCTCTCTCTCTCTCTGGGCGTCTCTCTCTCTCTCTCTCTCTCTGGGCGTCTCTCTCTCTCTCTCTCTCTCTTGGCGTCTCTCTCTCTCTCTCTCTCTCTCTGGGCGTCTCTCTCTCTCTCTCTCTGGGCGTCTCTCTCTCTCTCTCTCTCTCTCTGGGCGTCTCTCTCTCTCTCTCTCTGGGCGTCTCTCTCTCTCTCTCTCTGGGCGTCTCTCTCTCTCTCTCTCTGGGCGTCTCTCTCTCTCTCTCTCTCTGGGCGTCTCTCTCTCTCTCTCTCTGGGCGTCTCTCTCTCTCTCTCTCTCTGGGCGTCTCTCTCTCTCTCTCTCTCTGGGCGTCTCTCTCTCTCTCTCTGGGCGTCTCTCTCTCTCTCTCTGGGCGTCTCTCTCTCTCTCTCTCTGGGCGTCTCTCTCTCTCTCTCTCTCTCTGGGCGTCTCTCTCTCTCTCTCTGGGCGTCTCTCTCTCTCTCTCTCTCTCTGGGCGTCTCTCTCTCTCTCTCCTCTGGGCGTCTCTCTCTCTCTCTCTCTGGGCGTCTCTCTCTCTCTCTCTCTCTGGGCGTCTCTCTCTCCTCTCTCTCTGGGCGTCTCTCTCTCTCTTCTCTGGGCGTCTCTCTCTCTCCTCTCTCTCTCTGGGCGTCTCTCTCTCTCTCTCTCTCTGGGCGTCTCTCTCTCTCTCTCTCTCTGGGCGTCTCTCTCTCTCTCTCTCTGGGCGTCTCTCTCTCTCTCTCTGGGCGTCTCTCTCTCTCTCTCTCTCTCTCTCTCTGGGCGTCTCTCTCTCTCTCTCTCTCTCTCTGGGCGTCTCTCTCTCTCTCTCTCTCTGGGCGTCTCTCTCTCTCTCTCTGGGCGTCTCTCTCTCTCTCTCTCTGGGCGTCTCTCTCTCTCTCTCTCTCTGGGCGTCTCTCTCTCTCTCTCTCTCTGGGCGTCTCTCTCTCTCTCTCTCTGGGCGTCTCTCTCTCTCTCTCTCTGGGCGTCTCTCTCTCTCTCTCTCTGGGCGTCTCTCTCTCTCTCTCTGGGCGTCTCTCTCTCTCTCTCTCTCTGGGCGTCTCTCTCTCTCTCTCTCTGGGCGTCTCTCTCTCTCTCTCTGGGCGTCTCTCTCTCTCTGGGCGTCTCTCTCTCTCTCTCTCTCTGGGCGTCTCTCTCTCTCTCTCTCTCTGGGCGTCTCTCTCTCTCTCTCTCTCTGGGCGTCTCTCTCTCTCTCTCTCTCTTGGCGTCTCTCTCTCTCTCTCTCTCTCTCTGGGCGTCTCTCTCTCTCTCTCTCTCTCTGGGCGTCTCTCTCTCTCTCTCTCTCTCTCTCTGGGCGTCTCTCTCTCTCTCTCTGGGCGTCTCTCTCTCTCTCTCTCTCTGGGCGTCTCTCTCTCTCTCTCTGGGCGTCTCTCTCTCTCTCTCTCTCTCTGGGCGTCTCTCTCTCTCTCTCTCTCTCTGGGCGTCTCTCTCTCTCTCTCTCTGGGCGTCTCTCTCTCTCTCTCTCTGGGCGTCTCTCTCTCTCTCTCTCTGGGCGTCTCTCTCTCTCTCTCTTCTGGGCGTCTCTCTCTCTCTCTCTCTCTCTGGGCGTCTCTCTCTCTCTCTCTCTCTGGGCGTCTCTCTCTCTCTCTCTCTGGGCGTCTCTCTCTCTCTCTCTCTCTGGGCGTCTCTCTCTCTCTCTCTCTCTGGGCGTCTCTCTCTCTCTCTCTCTCTGGGCGTCTCTCTCTCTCTCTCTCTGGGCGTCTTCTCTCCTCTCTTCTCTGGGCGTCTCTCTCTCTCTCTCTCTGGGCGTCTCTCTCTCTCTCTCTCTCTGGGCGTCTCTCTCTCTCTCTCTGGGCGTCTCTCTCTCTCTCTCTGGGCGTCTCTCTCTCTCTCTCTCTGGGCGTCTCTCTCTCTCTCTCTGGGCGTCTCTCTCTCTCTCTCTCTCTCTCTCTCTCTCTCTCTGGGCGTCTCTCTCTCTCTCTCTCTGGGCGTCTCTCTCTCTCTCTCTCTGGGCGTCTCTCTCTCTCTCTCTCTGGGCGTCTCTCTCTCTCTCTCTCTCTCTGGGCGTCTCTCTCTCTCTCTCTGGGCGTCTCTCTCTCTCTCTCTCTGGGCGTCTCTCTCTCTCTCTCTCTCTGGGCGTCTCTCTCTCTCTCTCTCTCTCTGGGCGTCTCTCTCTCTCTCTCTCTGGGCGTCTCTCTCTCTCTCTCTCTGGGCGTCTCTCTCTCTCTCTCTCTCTCTGGGCGTCTCTCTCTCTCTCTCTCTGGGCGTCTCTCTCTCTCTCTCTCTCTGGGCGTCTCTCTCTCTCTCTCTCTCTGGGCGTCTCTCTCTCTCTCTCTGGGCGTCTCTCTCTCTCTCTCTCTCTGGGCGTCTCTCTCTCTCTCTGGGCGTCTCTCTCTCTCTCTGTCCTGGGCGTCTCTCTTCTCTCTCTCTCTCTGGGCGTCTCTCTCTCTCTCTCTCTTGGGCGTCTCTCTCTCTCTCTCTGGGCGTCTCTCTCTCCTCTCTCTCTGGGCGTCTCTCTCTCTCTCTCTCTCTGGGCGTCTCTCTCTCTCTCTCTCTGGGCGTCTCTCTCTCTCTCTCTCTCTCTGGGCGTCTCTCTCTCTCTCTCTGGGCGTCTCTCTCTCTCTCTCTCTGGGCGTCTCTCTCTCTCTCTGGGCGTCTCTCTCTCTCTCTGGGCGTCTCTCTCTCTCTCTGGGCGTCTCTCTCTCTCTCTCTGGGCGTCTCTCTCTCTCTCTCTCTCTCTGGGCGTCTCTCTCTCTCTCTCTCTCTGGGCGTCTCTCTCTCTCTCTCTCTCTGGGCGTCTCTCTCTCTCTCTCTCTCTCTCTCTCTCTCTCTCTCTCTCTTGGCGTCTCTCTCTCTCTCTCTCTCTCTCTCTGGGCGTCTCTCTCTCTCTCTCTCTCTGGGCGTCTCTCTCTCTCTCTCTCTGGGCGTCTCTCTCTCTCTCTCTCTCTCTCTGGGCGTCTCTCTCTCTCTCTCTCTGGGCGTCTCTCTCTATCTCTCTCTGGGCGTCTCTCTCTCTCTCTCTCTCTGGGCGTCTCTCTCTCTCTCTCTGGGCGTCTCTCTCTCTCTCTCTGGGCGTCTCTCTCTCTCTCTCTGGGAGTCTCTCTCTCTCTCTCTCTGGGCGTCTCTCTCTCTCTCTCTGGGCGTCTCTCTCTCTCTCTCTTCTGGGCGTCTCTCTCTCTCTCTCTCTCTCTGGGCGTCTCTCTCTCTCTCTCTTCTGGGCGTCTCTCTCTCTCTTCTCTGGGCGTCTCTCTCTCTCTCTCTGGGCGTCTCTCTCTCTCTCTCTGTCTCTCTCTCTCTCTCTCTCTCTGGGCGTCTCTCTCTCTCTCTCTCTGGGCGTCTCTCTCTCTCTCTCTCTCTGGGCGTCTCTCTCTCTCTCTCTCTGGGCGTCTCTCTCTCTCTCTGGGCGTCTCTCTCTCTCTCTCTGGGCGTCTCTCTCTCTCTCTCTCTGGGCGTCTCTCTCTCTCTCTCTGGGCGTCTCTCTCTCTCTCTGGGCGTCTCTCTCTCTCTCTCTCTCTGGGCGTCTCTCTCTCTCTCTCTCTCTGGGCGTCTCTCTCTCTCTCTCTCTGGGCGTCTCTCTCTCTCTCTCTCTCTGGGCGTCTCTCTCTCTCTCTCTGGGCGTCTCTCTCTCTCTCTCTCTCTGGGCGTCTCTCTCTCTCTCTCTCTCTGGGCGTCTCTCTCTCTCTCTCTCTGGGCGTCTCTCTCTCTCTCTCTCTCTGGGCGTCTCTCTCTCTCTCTCTCTTGGCGTCTCTCTCTCTCTCTCTCTCTCTCTTGGCGTCTCTCTCTCTCTCTCTCTCTCTCTCTCTCTGGGCGTCTCTCTCTCTCTCTCTCTGGGCGTCTCTCTCTCTCTCTCTCTGGGCGTCTCTCTCTCTCTCTCTCTGGGCGTCTCTCTCTCTCTCTCTCTGGGCGTCTCTCTCTCTCTCTCTCTGGGCGTCTCTCTCTCTCTCTCTCTGGGCGTCTCTCTCTCTCTCTCTCTCTGGGCGTCTCTCTCTCTCTCTCTCTCTGGGCGTCTCTCTCTCTCTCTCTCTCTGGGCGTCTCTCTCTCTCTCTCTCTCTGGGCGTCTCTCTCTCTCTCTCTCTCTGGGCGTCTCTCTCTCTCTCTCTCTGGGCGTCTCTCTCTCTCTCTCTCTCTGGGCGTCTCTCTCTCTCTCTCTCTCTGGGCGTCTCTCTCTCTCTCTCTCTCTGGGCGTCTCTCTCTCTCTCTCTCTTGGCGTCTCTCTCTCTCTCTCTCTCTCTTGGCGTCTCTCTCTCTCTCTCTCTCTCTCTCTCTGGGCGTCTCTCTCTCTCTCTCTCTCTGGGCGTCTCTCTCTCTCTCTCTCTCTGGGCGTCTCTCTCTCTCTCTCTCTGGGCGTCTCTCTCTCTCTCTCTCTGGGCGTCTCTCTCTCTCTCTCTCTCTGGGCGTCTCTCTCTCTCTGGGCGTCTCTCTCTCTCTCTCTCTCTGGGCGTCTCTCTCTCTCTCTCTGGGCGTCTCTCTCTCTCTCTCTCTCTGGGCGTCTCTCTCTCTCTCTGGGCGTCTCTCTCTCTCTCTCTCTCTCTGGGCGTCTCTCTCTCTCTCTCTCTCTGGGCGTCTCTCTCTCTCTCTCTCTGGGCGTCTCTCTCTCTCTCTCTCTCTCTGGGCGCTCTCCTCTCTCTCTCTCTCTTGTGCGTCTCTCTCACTCTCTCTCTCTCTCTGTGGAGTCTCTCTCTCTCTCTCTCTCTCTCTCTCTGGGCGTCTCTCTCTCTCTCCTCTCTCTGGGCCCAGTCTCTCTCTCTCTCCTCTCTCTGGGCGTCTCTCTCTCTCTCTCTCTCTCTGGGCGTCTCTCTCTCTCTCTCTCTCTGGGCGTCGTCTCTCTCATCTCTCCTCTCTGGGCGTCTCGCCTCTCTCTCTCTGGGGTTCGGTCTCTCTCTCTCTCTCTCTCTCTGTGGGCGTCTCGCTCCTCATCTCTCTCGTGGTGCCGTCCTCTCTCTCTCTCTCTCTCTGGGCGTCTCTCTCCTCTCTCTCTCTCTGGGCCGGTCTCTCTCTCTCTCTCTCTCTGGGCGTCTCTCTCTTCTCTCTACTCTCTGGGCCTGTACTCTCTCTCTCTCTCTCTCTGGGCGTATCTCTCGCTCTCTCTCTCTCTCTGGGCGTCGCTCTCTCTCTCTCTCTCTTGGGCGTCTCTCTCTCTCTCTCTCTCTGGGCGTTCTCTCTCTCTCTCTGGGCGTCTCTCTCTCTCTCTGGGCGTCTTCTCTCTCTCTCTCTCTCTGGGCGTCTCTCTCTCTCTCTCTCTCTCTGGGCGTCTCTCTCTCTCTCTCTCTCTGGGCGTCTCTCTCTCTCTCTCTCTCTCTGGGCGTCTCTCTCTCTCTCTCTCTCTTGGCGTCTCTCTCTCTCTCTCTCTCTCTCTTGGCGTCTCTCTCTCTCTCTCTCTCTCTCTCTCTGGGCGTCTCTCTCTCTCTCTCTCTCTGGGCGTCTCTCTCTCTCTCTCTCTCTGGGCGTCTCTCTCTCTCTCTCTCTGGGCGTCTCTCTCTCTCTCTCTCTCTCTGGGCGTCTCTCTCTCTCTCTGGGCGTCTCTCTCTCTCTCTGGGCGTCTCTCTCTCTCTCTGGGCGTCTCTCTCTCTCTCTGGGCGTCTCTCTCTCTCTCTCTCTCTCTGGGCTCTCTCTCTCTCTCTCTCTCTCTGGGCGTCTCTCTCTCTCTCTCTCTCTCTGGGCGTCTCTCTCTCTCTCTCTCTCTCTGGGCGTCTCTCTCTCTCTCTCTCTCTGGGCGTCTCTCTCTCTCTCTCTCTCTCTGGGCGTCTCTCTCTCTCTCTCTCTCTCTCTGGGCGTCTCTCTCTCTCTCTCTCTCTCTGGGCGTCTCTCTCTCTCTCTCTCTCTCTGGGCGTCTCTCTCTCTCTCTCTCTCTCTGGGCGTCTCTCTCTCTCTCTCTCTCTGGGCGTCTCTCTCTCTCTCTCTCTGGGCGTCTCTCTCTCTCTCTCTGGGCGTCTCTCTCTCTCTCTCTCTGGGCGTCTCTCTCTCTCTCTCTCTGGGCGTCTCTCTCTCTCTCTCTGGGCGTCTCTCTCTCTCTCTCTGGGCGTCTCTCTCTCTCTCTCTCTGGGCGTCTCTCTCTCTCTCTCTCTGGGCGTCTCTCTCTCTCTCTCTGGGCGTCTCTCTCTCTCTCTCTGGGCGTCTCTCTCTCTCTCTCTGGGCGTCTCTCTCTCTCTCTCTGGGCGTCTCTCTCTCTCTCTCTGGGCGTCTCTCTCTCTCTCTCTGGGCGTCTCTCTCTCTCTCTCTCTGGGCGTCTCTCTCTCTCTCTCTCTGGGCGTCTCTCTCCTCTCTCTCTCTGGGCGATCTCTCTTCTCTCTCTGGGCGTCTCTCTCTCTCTCTCTGGCGTCTCTCTCTCTCTCTCCTCTCTGGGCGGTCTCTCTCTCTCTCTCTGGGCGTCTCTGGCTCTCTCTCTCTCTGGGCGTCTCTCTCTCTCTCTCTGGGCGTCTCTCTCTCTCTCTCGGGGCGTCTCATCTCTCTCCTCTCTGGGCGTCTCTCTCTCTCTCTCTGGGCGTCTCTCTCTCTCTCTCTGGGCGTCTCTCTCCTCTCTCTCTGGGCCGTCTCTCTCTCTTCTCTCTGGGGCGTCTCTCTCCTCTCTCTCTGGGCGTCTCTCTCTCTCTCTCTGGGCGTCTCTCTCTCTCTCTCTGGGCGTCTCTCTCTCTCTCTCTGGGAGTCTCTCTCTCTCTCTCTGGGCGTCTCTCTCTCTCTCTCTCTCTGGCGTCTCTCTCTCTCTCTGTGCGTCCTCTCTCTCTCTCTCGGGACGTTCTCTATCTCTCTCTCTGGGCGTCTCTCTCTCTCTCTCTGGGCGTCTCTCTCTCTCTCTCCTGGGCGTCTCCCCACCCCCCCCCCCCCACACGCTCTCTCTCCTCTGGGCGTCTCTCTCTCTCTCCTGGGCCGTCTCTCTCTCTCCTCTCTCTGGGCGGTCTCTCCTCTCTCTTCCCCCCCCCCCCCCCCCCCCCTGGGCGTCTCTCTCCTCTCCTCTCTGGTGCGTCTCTCTCTCTCTCTCTGGGCGTCTCTCTCTCTCTCTCTGGGCGTCTCTCTCTCTCTCTCCTGGGCGTTCTTCTCTCACACTCTCTTCTGGGCGTCTCTCTCTCCTCCTCTTCCTGGGCGTCTCTCTCTCTCTCTCTGGGCGTCTCTCTCTCTCTCTGGGCGTCTCTCTCTCTCTCTGGGCGTCTCTCTCTCTCTCCAACTCTCAAATCAAATCAAATGTGCTTTACTGAACATTAACTTTGAACATCAGAAATTAGAAATATTAATGACAGAACTGAAGATGTGCTGTGCTACAGGTTCTTCTCTGATTTTGTGGCAGTTCTGAATAAACTGTCCTGCTAAACTTGTTTCTACATTTTCTCCCAGTAAAATCTTCCTTTTCTCCGAGTGGGACGTTCAGGGAAGGAAGGGGTTTTATTAGTAAATTTGATGGTATCTCTCTCGTATACGTAACCTCGTAACCTCGTATCTCCACAATGGGAACTTTACAGGAGGAGGAAAAATCAATGGAACCAGAATTTTTTCCAAGTAATTTTGAGTCGTTTCTTTTGGTCCATTCGTCCAAATTTACACGCAATGTGAAGGACAACAGGTAATCTCAAACGATGTCAAAGTGAAAAAACATCAAACATGGAGATACAGGGTTTTCTTCCAACCGCAGCAATAGAATGCCTTCAGTTTCCCCCATAAATCTAAATCAAAAATCTTTATATTGTACCTGGGCCAAAGAAAAAAAAACAGTGTTGCCATACAACACTTCCCAAAATCACAACCCATAAAATTTATGCTGATTTGTGAAAAGCTGGGTAGCTTAAGTGCGAGTATGCGTGTAGCATAAGCCCCTCCCCCTCCACACCCACTTCACTCTGATTGGGTGCACCGAGAGCGTAAATTGTTTCACCCTCACTAATATCGGCCGGTGTTATTCTAAAGTGACTTTAAATTGATTGATAACTAAATATGACCATGAACTGAACAGATTAAGGCTGCTACACTTGCTAGGGTTGTACCGATGTGTGACTCGTGGGCCGCTGCAGATATCGAGTCATAAATATTTATAAAACTTAGCAACTGGAACCAGATCTTCCCGGATTAGCATTAAAGAAGTTTTTCTGCAGGGGGGTCGATGTGGCAAAACTATCACGATGCTGCAAGAGACTCTCTCAACGCACTGCTCTCAGGTTTCCTGGCGGTTCTAGAGCTTGTAAGCTGGAACAGAAGAACCAGTATGGGCAGATTTAAAATCCATCCACTTTCAAAGCTGCTCCTCCCTCAGGGTCGCGGGGGGGTGCTGGAGCCTATTCCAGCGGTCATAGGGCGGAAGGCAGGACACACCCATACAGTCGAAATCTATAAACACAACTGATATTTTATATCTCACACACTGCGCTGAATCACATTAATCAGGACTAGTTAATAACCACGTTTACAATCTACCCAGAAAAGCACATTGTGGCATAATGTGATGTGATTTATCACAATAATGACTAATGTTGTCCAGCTCTGATTACAAACGCGGGAAAACGAACTGAACTTCAGCGCAGTAACCCAGCGTCACCGAAACATTCAGCTCGTAAGAAGAACAGCAAATACATCAATTATCAGTTATGGCAAAAATATCTCATTACAATAGTTCAAGACATTTTCACAATACACAATACATACAATGTTTAGTTTTTCTAATGTTTGATAAGTTGGAACGATTTTTATTCAATGCTTTTCAAACTAAAGTGCACATTTACATTTACGGTGTTCGGCTGACGTTCTTCTCCAGAGCGACTTACAATTTGATCATTTTCCAAAGGCAGGCCAAGGTGGTGTTGGGAGTCTTGCCCAAGGACTCCTATTGGTATAGTGTAGGGTGGTTGCCCTGGTGGGGGATTGAACCCCAGTGTAGAAGGCGGAGGAGTTACCCACTACACCAACCAACCACCAACACACAAATGTTTAGTACACACTAAAGCTAAATGAAGCTGTTCTAATTATGCTGACTTTGTAATAAAGCATGTAGTTAAGCTGTAATAAATGATCACATTAATGCTAAAATATCGTTATATTGTCCACACCTAGTTTGGAATATCAGTAAAACGTGTCCAATGCTGGGCTGTGTTTTTAAGCAATACTAGCCGATATCAATATGATTCTGAAATCATAGCGCGTCCCAAAGTTTAGTGCATTTCAAAATATTGCCTGCTATTTCAGTGATTTTGCAGAACTGTAACTAAATATGATAATTTCTAGCAAAGCTTACTGAATTGATAGAGAGTCACCCACTTCGCCCCCCCCCCCTCTCTAAAACTTTCCCCCAACATCCAGAGAGACAGGGAGACCCCCACTCCCCACACGCCAACACTGGGCCCCCCAAAACATTCCCAGCCTCACCATAGCAACACCACAGCAACACACATTGTCATGGAGATGAGCAGACCTGGGGGTGTGTGTGGCGTGGAGGGGTGTGGGGGGGGGGGGGGGGGCTCTGAATGATGGTTCGAGCACCTTGGCCCTATTCAAAGCAGCCCGTTAGCCACCGCTACACTAATCCACCCGGACAAGGTCATCAATCTTTCCTCAAACGCCCCCCATACAGACCCCAATTTAAAGAGCTCGCTCAGCGAGGGGGTCTTCAGCACCTGCCACGTTTAAAACTACGCTCGGAATCTCGTAAACAGGTAGCGCTTGGGGCAGCGCCATTAAAACGCTTGGAACTGCTGTTGACTGTTTACAAATATAAAGAGATGCACATTTCTGATTTAACAAAACCTTTAAATTTAAAAACCGTTTTATTAGAGCAGCACTAACTTCAGAAAATCAGAAACACTTCATACCACCTGCATAAAAGTTTGTTCCAGTTTCTGGACCATTTATCACCACATTCTCACGACGAAAAGCACAGCTGGCATTTTAAACTGCGGTCAGACTGTAGCTACATTACTTTTCAGGAGTCACAACCCAAACGTTAAGAAGAGCCGTTTCCTCAACAGAACTCAAACCACCTGGCCACGATATTTTATGTTCGTTTTACCATCTTGACTGTAAACATGTCTCAGTATATGCCGATTTGCAAGAATTCATTTAAAATATAAGGGAAAACTCGGATTTACTCTGCTCTGCCTTAAGCTTCAGCTCAGCTACAACTGCTTGTCTCACATCTCCAGCAGGAGACTTTCCTCAGAAGTAGAGCAGTTTCTTGTAAAATGTGTCTCAACGTTTGTTTTTTTGAAGTCACTTCTCATTCGCTAGATTCTTGAATGGAGCAGCAGTTACGTTCTGGCACCTCAGGCATCATTTAAGGTGGAACAAGAGAACACTGTTTTCCATCATCAACATTCCATATAAGCTCAGAAGACTCGTGTAGGTTCTCTGGTGATAATAAATAAAACGTTTATATTTGTGTTGTAGTCATGGCAACACCTGGTTGCCATCACCACCACTGTAAAGGACTTTGCCTCTAAGCTGTAGAAGCGTTTAATAAAAGTTTGATCTTACTGTCGAGTCTACTTAGGGGGTCAAAACCTTTGTTTTCTCTCTTAAAAAAAAAAAACAACAATCACAGTAATTAATATTAAAAGTGATTTTAAAAATCCCGCGACCCTGACGGAGAAGCGGCTTAGAAAATGGATGGATGGATGGATGGATTTCAAAATTTCGAAGGCTAGTGTGTCGTTCAGTGACCACCAGGTCCATTCATATTACCACTCCAACAAGCACGTGCTCTAAGGCCAGAATGGAGGCAGATGGTTGGAAAGGGAGCCAGAAGAGGGGGGCAGTAGTCCGTCCGGCCTGTTAAGGAGCTGGAACGGGGCAGAAGTAGAGTCCAGCTCCAGAGCCACACTGGCACGGCCCCCATTGGCTGAGCGTCTCCGGCCCAGATGTCTTGCTGTTGGGGCCGGACTGTGTAATGCAGTGTCCACACAGGCGCCACCTGGCCAACTGCAATACCCCCTGACCCCTCACCTTACATTCAGATAAAGCGGGCTGCTTTCACTGTTTAAAGGGGAAGTCCACCCATTTTTTGTCAAGATTTAACAGTTAAGATGTAAACAAAGTAATTCAGGCTGGTTTGTTGTGAAATGCTCAGTTCTAGAGAAACTCAGAGTCAGAGGATTCAGTGATGGGAACCAAACAATGGATGCATGGAAATCTGAGCCAAATAAGTTGCAATGCACTACATCGGATTATCGACTTTGTTTACAGAGATTGAGAAGAATCCGTGGAATTCCTCTTTAAGTACACAGCACTACACAATATATAGCTGTTCACATCAGCTGATAACAGTATATTCATATTTTAGATTTAAAGTTTACACTCCAGTTTTAATAAACCTCTTTCTGCAGGCCCCCTAGTGGACATTCCACCAGTAGAACTGAAACCAACTCTTATCAGATGAACTAGGCTGCTGCTGATTCTCAGTGTGTGTAATGTTGCTGAGCTGCTAGTCAGCAATGAGGGGTGAAAAGAGGAGCACTGCGTGCCTCGACCCTAAAAAATAATATATAAGCCTTAAATGATATAAATGTTGCAGCACTGGGGGTGGAATAATCCAGAATACTTTACAGTTAATTAACTTTTATTTAATATTTCTTAAAAAGTTTTGCTCTGGTAGTATAACATGCCATTCACATGGTAAAGGTTAGGATTTGGTGCCTTTCAGATGTTTAAGCAAATTACCTGGCTGCAATGGCACACCAGGGATAACGGCACACCAGGGATAACGGCACACCAGGGATAACGGCACACCAGGCGTAACGGCACACCAGGCGTAACGGCACACCAGGCGTAACGGCACACCAGGCGTAACGGCACACCAGGCGTAACGGCACACCAGGCGTAACGGCACACCAGGCGTAACGGCACACCAGGCGTAACGGCACACCAGGCGTAACGGCACACCAGGCGTAACGGCACACCAGTGGCACAACTTGGGGCAGGATTCTAGGGCTAATTAGGATGTCGCTGCTGTCGGAACAAAACCTCGTATCTCCAAAATGATAACTGTACAGGGGAAGGAAAAACCTACTTCATTTTTAATGTAAGTCAATGGAACCAGACATCTTTTCAAGTCATTTTGGGCCGTTACTTTTAGTCCATTCATCATGAAATTCACACACAATTTGAAGATACGAGGTTTTGCTCCCGATTAGCGATATGCCCTCTGGGAAATCCCACTGCCCAAATTCCTGTAATCCAGCCAGTAACACAAGCTAGCTGCTAAAACACTATTGCTGGTTAACAGGATCAGTCGTCCCTTGTAAGGAATGACTACATGATTCACTGGAGTCTAAGGGGCTTTTCAGTCCTGATAACCTACGTTACATTCATTAGTCAATGCTGACAAGCACACTATCGCCCTCTATTGTGGGCTCTGCCTCAACAAGCTGGTGGATTGGTTTGGACATTTCACGCTTTGATCCCACCTTAATATGCCTGTTTTCCAGCTACAACTGGGCCCAAAATGTCTTATTTTCCACAGACTGTCTCGATATTAGATCACAACTGCAAAACTACCCAGGGTTTTGTCTTGTGATCCACAGAACTCTGACGTCGCCACTGATATTTTCACCAACACTTAAGACCGTGGATCATCTTAATATCCATCCATCCATCCATCCATCTTCTAAGCCGCTTCTCTGTCAGGGTCGCAGGGGTTGCTGGAGCCTATCCCAGCGGTCATCGGGTGGAAGGGAGGATACACGCTGGACAGGCCGCCAGTCCATCGCAGGGCAGACAGACACAGACAGTCACTCACACCCAGGGGTAATTTAGCACGTCCAATTGGCCTGAATGCATGTCTTTGGACTGTGGGAGGAAACCGGAGAACCCGGAGGAACCCCACACAGACACGGGGAGAACATGCAAACTCCACACAGAGAGGACCCCGGTCACCCGGCCGGGGAATCGAACCCAGACCCCCCTTGCAGTGAGGCGACAGCGCCACCCACCGCGCCACCATGCGGCCCTCATCTCAATATGTAGGACTATAATTATATCACGCAAGCTTGAAGCAAGTTAGCAGCATTAAGATTTTAAGAACAGTCATAGTCAGAAAACCCTGCTGGGTCAACAATCAAAACATAACCAAACAGGTCTCCACCAACAATGAGACGATATCTAATTCAAACAGCCCATTAATGTTGGTAGCAAGGATAATACTGACAACGAGCTGAGCAACACACTCATACAGGTGCAGCACATCGATGCTGACATTTCGTTTAACGGCGCTGGTAGATACCAAAACAATCTCGAATAATTTGTGCACACAAATTCCGTTCTCACCAAGACCGTGACGTTTTGTTTTGACAGCCATGATATTTTCCAAGGCATTGTTTATTGTGAATATACATCATGATATTTTTGACACTGAAACAGAATTTAAAAAATACAGTCACAGAAAAGTTGTCAACCACACTGCCTCAAAACCTTTACACTGAGAGGTCAATACTGACCAACGTCTGAACTGCACAACACACACTTATCAGTCCAGCGTTACCAGCATCCCAATACTGAGGAGAAGAGAGAGAGAGACAGAGAGACAGACAGAGAGAGAGAGAGAGACAGAGAGAGAGAGAGAGAGACAGACAGAGAGAGAGAGAGACAGACAGAGACAGACAGAGAGACAGACAGAGACAGACAGAGAGACAGAGAGAGACAGACAGAGAGAGACAGACAGAGAGAGACAGACAGAGAGAGAGAGACAGAGAGACAGACAGAGAGACAGAGACCACTCACACCATGTCAGCAGTCGATTCTCCGAGCTGAGCCAGGTAAAACAGTAATAATGACATGAGCGTTCTCCACCGATAAGATCAGTCGTCTCAGTGGTCATAAGCTTTTGTGTATTAATGGTGAATGAACAGAGACCCAGCTCAGGCTGGACGATTAAGAGAGTGCAGTTTTCAAATTGCGAGAATTATTAAGTTCAAACCAATAACCCAAAGCTTGTGAACTGCCTGTAGATGAGTTAGACCAATCAGAGGCAACCAAACCTCCATGTGTTGTGACATCACAACCACAACTTACAAACTGCCTGGTGCGACACTTTCACGGGTCAAGCCTCAAACTCGAAAAAGTCAATATTCTGGTCATCTTGGCCAAAAACAGGTCTGAGGTTTAACATATAGAAAGTAGTCGTGAGTGAAATCACAGTCGCAATACTGGAAAATCAGAAATCAGAAAAACTGCAATTAGATATTTTCCCCAAAATCTTTCAGTCGTAGAAACAGGACTGCGTAGGTTAATCAAATGAGGGGTGAAGCCATATCTGCCCATAATCAATAAGCATTTCTGGAGTCTGGGGCGGGTAGGGGTAGGTGTGGGGGTGGGGAGGGGTCTCAGACCATCTGCATGTGGACAAGGCCTCCTCTCTAAAGATTCCCACGACCCTGCTGCCTCCTGACCCCTCCAACACGTCCACTTCTTCCAGTCACAGCTTTAACGTTCTTTTAAATGCGCTTAGTAGACATCAGAACAGCTTAGGAGAACCAGCCCGGGTCCTGCATCCCGGCTGACCAGGCACATGGTCTACCCAGCAAACATGCTGAAGCCCACCCCCTCCACTGAGGCTGAAGTTGGCTCCCTATTCGCCCGCTGCTTGTTCGAATTTTCCCGTTCCACCTTAAATGGTGCAGCAGTTACTTTCTGAAGCGCTACAGTGTACGCTAACTGCCGCACCATTTAAGGTGGAACCAGAGAATTCGAATAAGAACCTTGCAGATATCAGGCTGACTTCAGCTGGATTATGCACTCCAAATAAAAACATTCCTGGCGTTAACTCACCAGCGCCTGATGCCCCCGGCTCCATCCCATCCACTTAGCCGAGCCGTTTCAACGCAAGCCCCGGGGCTCCTCCGCCACCACGGCCCTGCCTCTACAGCCCGCACAGCCTGCTTCCCTCGCCGTGGAGAAGCGTCTCTTTCCTCGCTTAAAAAAAGAAAATAAAGAAACCCACCCCCTACCCCACTTCCCCTCTTCCCCCTTTGCCCCCCTGCCCCCAACCCCTGCTGGAAACCCACCCCCCCCGTCCCCCCGACCCCCCCACCACCCCCAGGACCCTGCAGAGCCGGGGAGACAATAGCAGCTCTGCCCGCGGGGCTGGCGGCAGCGCCACGCCGTGGCTCTGCGCTCCAAGTCCCGCTTGGCCGGAGTCCGTTCCTCGGCGTGGTGGTCCTGCTCCTCCACAAATGCAGGGGCTTCTTTTTCCGCTTTATTCTTTCTGTTCGCGCCTCTCTTGCTCCCTCCCTCTCTCGGCGTGCTGCGGATCCTGCTCACCGTTCAAGCAGGAATCTCCAGCGGAGGCGCGACAAAAAACAAAAAATACAAAAACCCACCGCGGGCGGCCGAGGAGCCAGGGCCGCCTTCTTCGCCTCCTCCTCCCGCTCACAGCGCCCCCAGAGCGGCCAGCTGCTGGTGCTGCTACCCTCTAGCGGGCGGTGGTAGTGCAGCGGACTGCCCCACAGTGGGAATGGAAACTCTTACAAAAGGTCATAGAAATTAGACAGTTCGCGTTTTTTCTGAATGAAAGCGCTGATTTAGTTTGTGAGTGTAAGTTGTTATAAGTCGCAGGTAAAACGTCATTTCCCAGCTGTAGCAGTGAAAGGCGTTGTACACAAGACAGTGCTGTAATGTAGCCGCAGCAAACCTGACGTTTCAAAGCAAGACCATTAAAGTTTTTGCTATTATAGGAACTTTTTTCATTAACACAAAGAGTGCAGCTCATTTTATATCAGAGTTTTATTCATTTCTACTTTCTCAAGGCTCACAGTGTGAAAGCTTGGACAGGGCAGTTTGTAAATGGGAGAGGCGCTGATCGGCAAGAGGGCCACAGAGTCTGTAAGAAGTCCTTTTATCTGCTGCCAGTTAAAGGGAAACACAATACAAGACATTATACAGATTACATATAACACCAGTGACACCGACTAAAATTCATCGTAACACTTCACCTCTCTGTACGAAGTCCCACATGAGCCTGGGGACGTCCTTTCATTGCTTCTGGGAGTGTGAACTCATTTAAAGATGTTAGAAATGCAGTTATAAGTCCGGTAACTGGCAGAATTCTGAACATAAACCTGAAAAGAGATCCAGGCCTGTTTTTATTGGGCCTCCCCTCCAAATCAGTTCCACTGTCCCCTCTACATCGTAAACTGCTTGACCAATTGTTCCTCCTAGCCAGGAAAGGTATTCTTAATCACTGGCTTAGAGAGAAGCCTCCCTCTGTCACTCAGTGGTATAGGGAACTATTTCGGATAGTTCCTCGTGAGCAATTAGCTGCCACGGCCTGTTATTTATGAAAATTTGGGGACCATAGTTCACAGAGCACCTGTATATACACAGACACTGTACATTGCAGCCAGAAATGGTTAGTTGGGTCGACATATAAACAACATGCCCATTAATGCAAGATTAACCGGAGGTCCGCTTCTTTCTAGTGAAGCAAGACACCACCACTGTGCCAGTTTATTTCCTTTAACTGTGCACAGGTTTGTGCATCATCATCATCCTGTAAAAAACCCAAAGACAGATGTGGTTTAGTTTTATAGTAAAGAACATTTCCCCCATTTTCCCCTACAACTTTATTAACGCCCAAAGACTGCTGGGATAGGCTCCAGCACCCCCCGCGACCCTGGCGGAGAAGCGGCTTAGAAAATGGATGGATGGATGGACTTTATTAACGCTGAAAAAGTCCTGTTTCAATACTGTATTTAATCCACTCTCACAAACTCCAGCTCCCCTCTCAGGAGCACGACTGCTAGTCGTGTAGGCCTTTAGCCTGGGGGCTAGCATGCCCGCAGTAATGATGGGTTGTAGGTAATCGGGTATAACAGCTGGAGATGTTTGAACACAGCAAATCTGATGTTATAGTTCTGAAATATTAAGTTTTTAAGGTATTTCTTTGTTATGTCTAATAATCAAATATGTGCACATATAAGGCTCATTTAACAAATAACGCCTAACGCTTGAGCTAATGCATTAATGGAAAGGTATTTGAGATGGGATTCCCCTGAAGGGAAGTTGACAAGGGCTTGTTAAAAACAGTATTGAAATTGGCAGCCATCAGTCAGAGACTGTCCCCTGTTAACGGTTTAGTGACGTTTGTCCTGTACTTAATGAAGGCATAGTTTATTGTATGCTCAAAAACAAAGAACTGGCTCCTGTAAAAGAACAAATCAAGTTGATATTCATTAAAATTAACCATTTAAAAAATATACTTATAATAACAACATTGCAAGAACATCATCACCCCAGTCATTAATCAGTCAAGACCATCATTACTCCAGTCATTAATCAGTCAAGACCAACATTACTCCAGTCATTAATCAGTCAAGACCAACATTACTCCAGTCATTAATCAGTCAAGAGCATTATCACCCCAGTCATTAATCAGTCAAGACCATCATTACTCCAGTCATTAATCAGTCAAGACCAACATTACTCCAGTCATTAATCAGTCAAGACCATTATCACCCCAGTCATTAATCAGTCAAGACCATCATTACTCCAGTCATTAATCAGTCAAGACCATCATTACTCCAGTCATTAATCAGTCAAGACCATCATTACTCCAGTCATTAATCAATCAAGACCAACATTACTCCAGTCATTAATCAGTCAAGACCATTATCACCCCAGTCATTAATCAGTCAAGACCATCATTACTCCAGTCATTAATCAATCAAGACCAACTTTACTCCAGTCATTAATCAGTCAAGACCATTATCACCCCAGTCATTAATCAGTCAAGACCATCATTACTCCAGTCATTAATCAGTCAAGACCATCATCACCCAGTCATTAAGCAGTCAAGACTATTGTTACACGAGTCATTAATCAGTCAAAACCATCAGTACCCCAGTCATTAATCAGTCAAGACCATCATTACCCCAGTCATTAATCAGTCAAGACTATCGCTACACCAGTCATTAATCAGTTAAGACCATCATTACTCCAGTCATTAATCAGTCAAGACCATCATTACCCCAGTCATTAATCAGTCAAGTCTATCGTTACAACAGTCATTAATCAGTCAAAACCATCATTATCCCAGTCATTAATCAGTCAAGACCATCATTACCCCAGTCATTAATCAGTCAAGACTATCGTTACACCATTCATTAATCAGTTAAGACCATCATTACTCCAGTCATTAATCAGTCAAGACCATCATTACCCCAGTCATTAATCAGTCAAGACTATCGTTACAACAGTCATTAATCAGTCAAGACCATCATCACTCCAGTCATTAATCAGTGAAGACTATCGTTACACCAGTCATTAATCAGTCAAGACTATCGTTACACCAGTCATTAATCAGTCAAGACTATCATTACCCCAGTCATTAATCAGTCAAGACTATCGTTACACCAGTCATTAATCAGTCAAGACCATTATCACCCCAGTCATTAATCAGTCAAGACCATCATTACTCCAGTCATTAATCAGTCAAGACCATTATCACCCCAGTCATTAATCAGTCAAGACCATCATTACTCCAGTCATTAATCAGTCAAGACCATCATTACTAAAGTCATTAATTAGTCAAGACCATCATCACCCCAGTCATTAATCAGTCAAGACTATCATTACACCAGTCATTAATCAATCAACACCAACATTACTCCATCTTGACATTCCAGTCATTAATCAGTCAAGAACATCATTACTCCAGTCATTAATCAGTCAAGACCATCATTACTCCAGTCATTAATCAGTCAAGACCAACATTACTCCAGTCATTAATCAGTCAAGACTATCGTTACCCCAGTCATTAATCAGTCAAGACTATCATGATCCCAGTCATTAATCAGTCAATACTATCGTTACACCAGTCATTAATCAGTCAAGACTATCATTACCCCAGTCATTAATCAGTCAAGACTATCGTTACACCAGTCATTAATCAGTCAAGACCATTATCACCCCAGTCAATAATCAGTCAAGACCATCATTACTCCAGTCATTAATCAGTCAAGACCATTATCACCCCAGTCATTAATCAGTCAAGACCATCATTACTCCAGTCATTAATCAGTCAAGACCATCATTACTAAACTCATTAATTAGTCAAGACCATCATCACCCCAGTCATTAATCAGTCAAGACTATCATTACACCAGTCATTAATCAATCAACACCAACATTACTCCATCTTGACATTCCAGTCATTAATCAGTCAAGAACATCATTACTCCAGTCATTAATCAGTCAAGACCATCATTACTCCAGTCATTAATCAGTCAAGACCAACATTACTCCAGTCATTAATCAGTCAAGACTATCGTTACCCCAGTCATTAATCAGTCAAGACTATCATGATCCCAGTCATTAATCAGTCAATACTATCGTTACACCAGTCATTAATCAGTCAAGACTATCATTACCCCAGTCATTAATCAGTCAAGACTATCGTTAGACCAGTCATTAATCAGTCAAGACTATCGTTACACCAGTTATTATTCAGTCAAAACTATCGTTACACCAGTCATTAACCAGTCAAGACCATCATTACCCCAGTCATTAATCAGTCAAGACCATCATTACCCCAGTCATTAATCAGTCAAGACCATCGTCACCCAGTCATTAATCAATCAAGACTATCGTTACAACAGTCATTAATCAGTTAAGACCATCATTACCCCAGTCATTAATCAGTCAAGACAATCATTACACCAGTCATTAATCAGTCAAGACTATCGTTACTCCAGTCATTAATCAGTCAAGACCATCATTACTCCAGTCATTAATCAGTCAAGACTATCGTTACTTCAGTCATTAATCAGTCAAGACCATCATCACCCAGTCATTAATCAGTCAAGACCATCATTACTCCAGTCATTAATCAGTCAAGACTATCGTTACCCCAGTCAATAATCAGTCAAGACCATCATTATCCCAGTCATTAATCAGTCAAGACTATCGTTACACCAGTCATTAATCAGTCAAGACTATCGTTACACCAGTCATTAATCAGTCAAAACTACCGTTACACCAGTCATTAACCAGTCAAGACCATCATTACTCCAGTCAAAACTATCGTTACTTCAGTCATTAATCAGTCAAGACTATCGTTACACCAGTCATTAATTAGTCAAGACTATCGTTACAACAGTCATTAATCAGTTAAGACTATCGTTACTCCAGTCATTAATCAGTCAAGACTATCATTACACCAGTCATTAATTAGTCAAGACCATCATTACTCCAGTCATTAATCAGTCAAGACCATCATTATCCCAGTCATTAATCAGTCAAGACTATCGTTACACCAGTCATTAATCAGTCAAGACCATCATTACCCCAGTCATTAAACAGTCAAGACCATCGTTACCCCAGTCATTAATCAGTCAAGACTATCGTTACAACAGTCATTAATCAGTCAAGACTATCGTTACAACAGTCATTAACCAGTCAAGACTATCATTACACCAGTCATTAATCAATCAACACCAACATTACTCCATCTTGACATTCCAGTCATTAATCAGTCAAGAACATCATTACTCCAGTCATTAATCAGTCAAGACCATCATTACTCCAGTCATTAATCAGTCAAGACCAACATTACTCCAGTCATTAATCAGTCAAGACTATCGTTACCCCAGTCATTAATCAGTCAAGACTATCATGATCCCAGTCATTAATCAGTCAATACTATCGTTACACCAGTCATTAATCAGTCAAGACTATCATGACCGCAGTCATTAATCAGTCAAGACCATCATTACCCCAGTCATTAATCAGTCAAGACTATCGTTACCCCAGTCATTAATCAGTCAAGACTATCATGATCCCAGTCAGTAATCAGTCAATACTATCGTTACACCAGTCATTAATCAGTCAAGACTATCATGACCCCAGTCATTAATCAGTCAAGACTATCGTTACAAAAGTCATTAATCAGTCAAGACCATCATCACTCCAGTCATTAATCAGTCAAGACTATCGTTACACCAGTCATTAATCAGTCAAGACTATCGTTACACCAGTCATTAATCAGTCAAGACTATCATTACACCAGTCATTAATCAGTCAAGACCATTATCACCCCAGTCATTAATCAGTCAAGACCATCATTACTCCAGTCATTAATCAGTCAAAACCATCATTATCCCAGTCATTAATCAGTCAAGACCATCATTACCCCAGTCATTAATCAGTCAAGACTATCGTTACACCATTCATTAATCAGTTAAGACCATCATTACTCCAGTCATTAATCAGTCAAGACCATCATTACCCCAGTCATTAATCAGTCAAGACTATCGTTACAACAGTCATTAATCAGTCAAGACCATCATCACTCCAGTCATTAATCAGTGAAGACTATCGTTACACCAGTCATTAATCAGTCAAGACTATCGTTACACCAGTCATTAATCAGTCAAGACTATCATTACCCCAGTCATTAATCAGTCAATACTATCGTTACACCAGTCATTAATCAGTCAAGACCATTATCACCCCAGTCATTAATCAGTCAAGACCATCATTACTCCAGTCATTAATCAGTCAAGACCATTATCACCCCAGTCATTAATCAGTCAAGACCATCATTACTCCAGTCATTAATCAGTCAAGACCATCATTACTAAAGTCATTAATTAGTCAAGACCATCATCACCCCAGTCATTAATCAGTCAAGACTATCATTACACCAGTCATTAATCAATCAACACCAACATTACTCCATCTTGACATTCCAGTCATTAATCAGTCAAGAACATCATTACTCCAGTCATTAATCAGTCAAGACCATCATTACTCCAGTCATTAATCAGTCAAGACCAACATTACTCCAGTCATTAATCAGTCAAGACTATCGTTACCCCAGTCATTAATCAGTCAAGACTATCATGATCCCAGTCATTAATCAGTCAATACTATCGTTACACCAGTCATTAATCAGTCAAGACCATCGTCACCCAGTCATTAATCAATCAAGACTATCGTTACAACAGTCATTAATCAGTCAAGACCATCATTACTAAAGTCATTAATCAGTCAAGACCATTATCACCCCAGTCATTAATCAGTCAAGACCATCATTACTCCAGTCATTAATCAGTCAAGACCATCATTACTAAAGTCATTAATTAGTCAAGACCATCATCACCCCAGTCATTAATCAGTCAAGACCATCATTACCCCAGTCATTAATCAGTCAAGATCATCATTACACCAGTCATTAATCAGTCAAGACTATCGTTACAACAGTCATTAACCAGTCAAGACTATCATTACACCAGTCATTAATCAATCAACACCAACATTACTCCATCTTGACATTCCAGTCATTAATCAGTCAAGAACATCATTACTCCAGTCATTAATCAGTCAAGACCATCATTACTCCAGTCATTAATCAGTCAAGACCAACATTACTCCAGTCATTAATCAGTCAAGACCATCATTACTCCAGTCATTAATCAGTCAAGACCATTATCACCCCAGTCATTAATCAGTCAAGACCATCATTACTCCAGTCATTAATCAGTCAAGACCATCATTACTAAAGTCATTAATTAGTCAAGACCATCATCACCCCAGTCATTAATCAGTCAAGACCATCATTACCCCAATCATTAATCAGTCAAGATCATCATTACACCAGTCATTAATCAGTCAAGACTATCGTTACTCCAGTCATTAATCAGTCAAGACCATCATTACTCCAGTCATTAATCAGTCAAGACTATCGTTACTTCAGTCATTAATCAGTCAAGACCATCATCACCCAGTCATTAATCAGTCAAGACCATCATTACTCCAGTCATTAATCAGTCAAGACTATCGTTACCCCAGTCAATAATCAGTCAAGACCATCATTATCCCAGTCATTAATCAGTCAAGACTATCTTTACACCAGTCATTAATCAGTCAAGACTATCGTTACACCAGTCATTAATCAGTCAAAACTACCGTTACACCAGTCATTAACCAGTCAAGACCATCATTACTCCAGTCAAAACTATCGTTACTTCAGTCATTAATCAGTCAAGACTATCGTTACACCAGTCATTAATTAGTCAAGACTATCGTTACAACAGTCATTAATCAGTTAAGACTATCGTTACTCCAGTCATTAATCAGTCAAGACTATCATTACACCAGTCATTAATTAGTCAAGACCATCATTACTCCAGTCATTAATCAGTCAAGACCATCATTATCCCAGTCATTAATCAGTCAAGACTATCGTTACACCAGTCATTAATCAGTCAAGACCATCATTACCCCAGTCATTAAACAGTCAAGACCATCGTTACCCCAGTCATTAATCAGTCAAGACTATCGTTACAACAGTCATTAATCAGTCAAGACTATCGTTACAACAGTCATTAACCAGTCAAGACTATCATTACACCAGTCATTAATCAATCAACACCAACATTACTCCATCTTGACATTCCAGTCATTAATCAGTCAAGAACATCATTATTCCAGTCATTAATCAGTCAAGACCATCATTACTCCAGTCATTAATCAGTCAAGACCAACATTACTCCAGTCATTAATCAGTCAAGACTATCGTTACACCAGTCATTAATCAGTCAAGACTATCATGACCGCAGTCATTAATCAGTCAAGACCATCATTACCCCAGTCATTAATCAGTCAAGACTATCGTTACACCAGTCATTAATCAGTCAAGACTATCATGACCCCAGTCATTAATCAGTCAAGACTATCGTTACAAAAGTCATTAATCAGTCAAGACCATCATCACTCCAGTCATTAATCAGTCAAGACTATCGTTACACCAGTCATTAATCAGTCAAGACTATCGTTACACCAGTCATTAATCAGTCAAGACTATCATTACACCAGTCATTAATCAGTCAAGACCATTATCACCCCAGTCATTAATCAGTCAAGACCATCATTACTCCAGTCATTAATCATTCAAAACCATCATTATCCCAGTCATTAATCAGTCAAGACCATCATTACCCCAGTCATTAATCAGTCAAGACTATCGTTACACCATTCATTAATCAGTTAAGACCATCATTACTCCAGTCATTAATCAGTCAAGACCATCATTACCCCAGTCATTAATCAGTCAAGACCATCATTACTCCAGTCATTAATCAGTCAAGACCAACATTACTCCAGTCATTAATCAGTCAAGACTATCGTTACCCCAGTCATTAATCAGTCAAGACTATCATGATCCCAGTCATTAATCAGTCAATACTATCGTTACACCAGTCATTAATCAGTCAAGACTATCATGACCGCAGTCATTAATCAGTCAAGACCATCATTACCCCAGTCATTAATCAGTCAAGACTATCGTTACACCAGTCATTAATCAGTCAAGACTATCATGACCCCAGTCATTAATCAGTCAAGACTATCGTTACAAAAGTCATTAATCAGTCAAGACCATCATCACTCCAGTCATTAATCAGTCAAGACTATCGTTACACCAGTCATTAATCAGTCAAGACTATCGTTACACCAGTCATTAATCAGTCAAGACTATCATTACACCAGTCATTAATCAGTCAAGACCATTATCACCCCAGTCATTAATCAGTCAAGACCATCATTACTCCAGTCATTAATCAGTCAAAACCATCATTATCCCAGTCATTAATCAGTCAAGACCATCATTACCCCAGTCATTAATCAGTCAAGACTATCGTTACACCATTCATTAATCAGTTAAGACCATCATTACTCCAGTCATTAATCAGTCAAGACCATCATTACCCCAGTCATTAATCAGTCAAGACTATCGTTACAACAGTCATTAATCAGTCAAGACCATCATCACTCCAGTCATTAATCAGTCAAGACTATCGTTACACCAGTCATTAATCAGTCAAGACTATCGTTACACCAGTCATTAATCAGTCAAGACTATCATTACCCCAGTCATTAATCAGTCAAGACTATCGTTACACCAGTCATTAATCAGTCAAGACCATTATCACCCCAGTCATTAATCAGTCAAGACCATCATTACTCCAGTCATTAATCAGTCAAGACCATTATCACCCCAGTCATTAATCAGTCAAGACCATCATTACTCCAGTCATTAATCAGTCAAGACCATCATTACTAAAGTCATTAATTAGTCAAGACCATCATCACCCCAGTCATTAATCAGTCAAGACTATCATTACACCAGTCATTAATCAATCAACACCAACATTACTCCATCTTGACATTCCAGTCATTAATCAGTCAAGAACATCATTACTCCAGTCATTAATCAGTCAAGACCATCATTACTCCAGTCATTAATCAGTCAAGACCAACATTACTCCAGTCATTAATCAGTCAAGACTATCGTTACCCCAGTCATTAATCAGTCAAGACTATCATGATCCCAGTCATTAATCAGTCAATACTATCGTTACACCAGTCATTAATCAGTCAAGACCATCGTCACCCAGTCATTAATCAATCAAGACTATCGTTACAACAGTCATTAATCAGTCAAGACCATCATTACTAAAGTCATTAATCAGTCAAGACCATTATCACCCCAGTCATTAATCAGTCAAGACCATCATTACTCCAGTCATTAATCAGTCAAGACCATCATTACTAAAGTCATTAATTAGTCAAGACCATCATCACCCCAGTCATTAATCAGTCAAGACCATCATTACCCCAGTCATTAATCAGTCAAGATCATCATTACACCAGTCATTAATCAGTCAAGACTATCGTTACAACAGTCATTAACCAGTCAAGACTATCATTACACCAGTCATTAATCAATCAACACCAACATTACTCCATCTTGACATTCCAGTCATTAATCAGTCAAGAACATCATTACTCCAGTCATTAATCAGTCAAGACCATCATTACTCCAGTCATTAATCAGTCAAGACTATCATGACCCCAGTCATTAATCAGTCAAGACTATCGTTACAAAAGTCATTAATCAGTCAAGACCATCATCACTCCAGTCATTAATCAGTCAAGACTATCGTTACACCAGTCATTAATCAGTCAAGACTATCGTTACACCAGTCATTAATCAGTCAAGACTATCATTACACCAGTCATTAATCAGTCAAGACCATTATCACCCCAGTCATTAATCAGTCAAGACCATCATTACTCCAGTCATTAATCAGTCAAAACCATCATTATCCCAGTCATTAATCAGTCAAGACCATCATTACCCCAGTCATTAATCAGTCAAGACTATCGTTACACCATTCATTAATCAGTTAAGACCATCATTACTCCAGTCATTAATCAGTGAAGACCATCATTACCCCAGTCATTAATCAGTCAAGACTATCGTTACAACAGTCATTAATCAGTCAAGACCATCATCACTCCAGTCATTAATCAGTGAAGACTATCGTTACACCAGTCATTAATCAGTCAAGACTATCGTTACACCAGTCATTAATCAGTCAAGACTATCATTACCCCAGTCATTAATCAGTCAAGACTATCGTTACACCAGTCATTAATCAGTCAAGACCATTATCACCCCAGTCATTAATCAGTCAAGACCATCATTACTCCAGTCATTAATCAGTCAAGACCATTATCACCCCAGTCATTAATCAGTCAAGACCATCATTACTCCAGTCATTAATCAGTCAAGACCATCATTACTAAAGTCATTAATTAGTCAAGACCATCATCACCCCAGTCATTAATCAGTCAAGACTATCATTACACCAGTCATTAATCAATCAACACCAACATTACTCCATCTTGACATTCCAGTCATTAATCAGTCAAGAACATCATTACTCCAGTCATTAATCAGTCAAGACCATCATTACTCCAGTCATTAATCAGTCAAGACCAACATTACTCCAGTCATTAATCAGTCAAGACTATCGTTACCCCAGTCATTAATCAGTCAAGACTATCATGATCCCAGTCATTAATCAGTCAATACTATCGTTACACCAGTCATTAATCAGTCAAGACCATCGTCACCCAGTCATTAATCAATCAAGACTATCGTTACAACAGTCATTAATCAGTCAAGACCATCATTACTAAAGTCATTAATCAGTCAAGACCATTATCACCCCAGTCATTAATCAGTCAAGACCATCATTACTCCAGTCATTAATCAGTCAAGACCATCATTACTAAAGTCATTAATTAGTCAAGACCATCATCACCCCAGTCATTAATCAGTCAAGACCATCATTACCCCAGTCATTAATCAGTCAAGATCATCATTACACCAGTCATTAATCAGTCAAGACTATCGTTACAACAGTCATTAACCAGTCAAGACTATCATTACACCAGTCATTAATCAATCAACACCAACATTACTCCATCTTGACATTCCAGTTATTAATCAGTCAAGAACATCATTACTCCAGTCATTAATCAGTCAAGACCATCATTACTCCAGTCATTAATCAGTCAAGACCAACATTACTCCAGTCATTAATCAGTCAAGACCATCATTACTCCAGTCATTAATCAGTCAAGACCATTATCACCCCAGTCATTAATCAGTCAAGACCATCATTACTCCAGTCATTAATCAGTCAAGACCATCATTACTAAAGTCATTAATTAGTCAAGACCATCATCACCCCAGTCATTAATCAGTCAAGATCATCATTACACCAGTCATTAATCAGTCAAGACTATCGTTACTCCAGTCATTAATCAGTCAAGACCATCATTACTCCAGTCATTAATCAGTCAAGACTATCGTTACTTCAGTCATTAATCAGTCAAGACCATCATCACCCAGTCATTAATCAGTCAAGACCATCATTACTCCAGTCATTAATCAGTCAAGACTATCGTTACCCCAGTCAATAATCAGTCAAGACCATCATTATCCCAGTCATTAATCAGTCAAGACTATCGTTACACCAGTCATTAATCAGTCAAGACTATCGTTACACCAGTCATTAATCAGTCAAAACTACCGTTACACCAGTCATTAACCAGTCAAGACCATCATTACTCCAGTCAAAACTATCGTTACTTCAGTCATTAATCAGTCAAGACTATCGTTACACCAGTCATTAATTAGTCAAGACTATCGTTACAACAGTCATTAATCAGTTAAGACTATCGTTACTCCAGTCATTAATCAGTCAAGACTATCATTACACCAGTCATTAATTAGTCAAGACCATCATTACTCCAGTCATTAATCAGTCAAGACCATCATTATCCCAGTCATTAATCAGTCAAGACTATCGTTACACCAGTCATTAATCAGTCAAGACCATCATTACCCCAGTCATTAAACAGTCAAGACCATCGTTACCCCAGTCATTAATCAGTCAAGACTATCGTTACAACAGTCATTAATCAGTCAAGACTATCGTTACAACAGTCATTAACCAGTCAAGACTATCATTACACCAGTCATTAATCAATCAACACCAACATTACTCCATCTTGACATTCCAGTCATTAATCAGTCAAGAACATCATTACTCCAGTCATTAATCAGTCAAGACCATCATTACTCCAGTCATTAATCAGTCAAGACCAACATTACTCCAGTCATTAATCAGTCAAGACTATCGTTACCCCAGTCATTAATCAGTCAAGACTATCATGATCCCAGTCATTAATCAGTCAATACTATCGTTACACCAGTCATTAATCAGTCAAGACTATCATGACCGCAGTCATTAATCAGTCAAGACCATCATTACCCCAGTCATTAATCAGTCAAGACTATCGTTACACCAGTCATTAATCAGTCAAGACTATCATGACCCCAGTCATTAATCAGTCAAGACTATCGTTACAAAAGTCATTAATCAGTCAAGACCATCATCACTCCAGTCATTAATCAGTCAAGACTATCGTTACACCAGTCATTAATCAGTCAAGACTATCGTTACACCAGTCATTAATCAGTCAAGACTATCATTACACCAGTCATTAATCAGTCAAGACCATTATCACCCCAGTCATTAATCAGTCAAGACCATCATTACTCCAGTCATTAATCAGTCAAAACCATCATTATCCCAGTCATTAATCAGTCAAGACCATCATTACCCCAGTCATTAATCAGTCAAGACTATCGTTACACCATTCATTAATCAGTTAAGACCATCATTACTCCAGTCATTAATCAGTCAAGACCATCATTACCCCAGTCATTAATCAGTCAAGACTATCGTTACAACAGTCATTAATCAGTCAAGACCATCATCACTCCAGTCATTAATCAGTCAAGACTATCGTTACACCAGTCATTAATCAGTCAAGACTATCGTTACACCAGTCATTAATCAGTCAAGACTATCATTACCCCAGTCATTAATCAGTCAAGACTATCGTTACACCAGTCATTAATCAGTCAAGACCATTATCACCCCAGTCATTAATCAGTCAAGACCATCATTACTCCAGTCATTAATCAGTCAAGACCATTATCACCCCAGTCATTAATCAGTCAAGACCATCATTACTCCAGTCATTAATCAGTCAAGACCATCATTACTAAAGTCATTAATTAGTCAAGACCATCAT
>NC_051234.1:7500-144419 GCF_015220715.1 Pygocentrus nattereri | reverse complement strand
TTAATCAGTCAAGACTATCGTTACACCAGTCATTAATCAGTCAAGACCATTATCACCCCAGTCATTAATCAGTCAAGACCATCATTACTCCAGTCATTAATCAGTCAAGACCATCATCACTCCAGTCATTAATCAGTCAAGACTATCGTTACACCAGTCATTAATCAGTCAAGACTATCGTTACACCAGTCATTAATCAGTCAAGACTATCATTACACCAGTCATTAATCAGTCAAGACCATTATCACCCCAGTCATTAATCAGTCAAGACCATCATTACTCCAGTCATTAATCAGTCAAAACCATCATTATCCCAGTCATTAATCAGTCAAGACCATCATTACCCCAGTCATTAATCAGTCAAGACTATCGTTACACCATTCATTAATCAGTTAAGACCATCATTACTCCAGTCATTAATCAGTCAAGACCATCATTACCCCAGTCATTAATCAGTCAAGACTATCGTTACAACAGTCATTAATCAGTCAAGACCATCATCACTCCAGTCATTAATCAGTGAAGACTATCGTTACACCAGTCATTAATCAGTCAAGACTATCGTTACACCAGTCATTAATCAGTCAAGACTATCATTACCCCAGTCATTAATCAGTCAAGACTATCGTTACACCAGTCATTAATCAGTCAAGACCATTATCACCCCAGTCATTAATCAGTCAAGACCATCATTTCTCCAGTCATTAATCAGTCAAGACCATTATCACCCCAGTCATTAATCAGTCAAGACCATCATTACTCCAGTCATTAATCAGTCAAGACCATCATTACTAAAGTCATTAATTAGTCAAGACCATCATCACCCCAGTCATTAATCAGTCAAGACTATCATTACACCAGTCATTAATCAATCAACACCAACATTACTCCATCTTGACATTCCAGTCATTAATCAGTCAAGAACATCATTACTCCAGTCATTAATCAGTCAAGACCATCATTACTCCAGTCATTAATCAGTCAAGACCAACATTACTCCAGTCATTAATCAGTCAAGACTATCGTTACCCCAGTCATTAATCAGTCAAGACTATCATGATCCCAGTCATTAATCAGTCAATACTATCGTTACACCAGTCATTAATCAGTCAAGACTATCATTACCCCAGTCATTAATCAGTCAAGACTATCGTTACACCAGTCATTAATCAGTCAAGACCATTATCACCCCAGTCATTAATCAGTCAAGACCATCATTACTCCAGTCATTAATCAGTCAAGACCATTATCACCCCAGTCATTAATCAGTCAAGACCATTGTTACCCCAGTCATTAATCAGTCAAGACCATCATTACCCCAGTCATTAATCAGTCAAGACCATCGTCACCCAGTCATTAATCAATCAAGACTATCGTTACAACAGTCATTAATCAGTCAAGACCATCATTACTCCAGTCATTAATCAGTCAAGACTATCGTTACTTCAGTCATTAATCAGTCAAGACCATCATCACCCAGTCATTAATCAGTCAAGACCATTGTTACCCCAGTCATTAATCAGTCAAGACTATCGTTACCCCAGTCATTAATCAGTCAAGACTATCGTTACCCCAGTCATTAATCAGTCAAGACCATCATTACTCAAGTCATTAATCAGTCAAGACTATCGTTACACCAGTCATCAATCAGTCAAGACTATCATTACCCCAGTCATTAATCACTCAAGACCATCATTACCCCAGTCATTAATCAGTCAAGACTATCGTTACTTCAGTCATTAATCAGTCAAGACCATCATCACCCAGTCATTAATCAGTCAAGACCATCATTACTCCGGTCATTAATCAGTCAAGACTATCGTTACTTCAGTCATTAATCAGTCAAGACCATCATCACCCAGTCATTAATCAGTCAAGACCATCATTACTTCAGTCATTAATCAATCAAGACCAACATTACTCCAGTCATTAATCAGTCAAGACTATCATTGATCCAGTCCTTAATCAGTCAAGACTATCGTTACTCCAGTCATAAATCAGTCAAGACTATCGTTACACCAGTCATTAATCAGTCAAGACCATTATCACCCCAGTCATTAATCAGTCAAGACCATCATTACTTCAGTCATTAATCAATCAAGACCAACATTACTCCAGTCATTAATCAGTCAAGACTATCATTGATCCAGTCCTTAATCAGTCAAGACTATCGTTACCCCAGTCATTAATCAGTCAAGACTATCGTTACACCAGTTATTAATCAGTCAAGACTATCGTTACACCAGTCATTAATCAGTCAAGACTATCGTTACACCAGTTATTAATCAGTCAAAACTATCGTTACACCAGTCATTAACCAGTCAAGACCATCATTACTCCAGTCAAAACTATCGTTACTTCAGTCATTAATCAGTCAAGACTATCGTTACTCCAGTCATTAATCAGTCAAGACCATCATCACCCAGTCATTAATCAGTCAAGACCATCATTACTCCAGTCATTAATCAGTCAAGACTATTGTTACTCCAGTCATTATTCAGTCAAGACCATCGTTACACCAGTCATTAATCAGTCAAGACCATCATTACTCCAGTCATTAATCAGTCAAGACCATCATTATCCCAGTCATTAATCAGTCAAGACTATCGTTACACCAGTCATTAATCAGTCAAGACCATCATTACCCCAGTCATTAAACAGTCAAGACCATCGTTACCCCACTCATTAATCAGTCAAGACTATCGTTACAACAGTCATTAACCAGTCAAGACCATCATTACTCCAGTCAAAACTATTGTTACTTCAGTCATTAATCAGTCAAGACTATCGTTACACCAGTCATTAATTAGTCAAGACTATCGTTACAACAGTCATTAATCAGTTAAGACTATCGTTACCCCAGTCATTAATCAGTCAAGACTATCATTACACCAGTCATTAATTAGTCAAGACCATCATTACTCCAGTCATTAATCAGTCAAGACAATCATCACCCAGTCATTAAGCAGTCAAGACTATCGTTACACCAGTCATTAATCAGTTAAGACCATCATTACCCCAGTCATTAATCAGTCAAGACCATCATTACCCCAGTCATTAATCAGTCAAGACCATCGTCACCCAGTCATTAATCAATCAAGACTATCGTTACAACAGTCATTAATCAGTCAAGACCATCATTACTCCAGTCATTAATCAGTCAAGACTATTGTTACTTCAGTCATTAATCAGTCAAGACCATCATCACCCAGTCATTAATCAGTCAAGACCATCATTACTCCAGTCATTAATCAGTCAAGACTATCGTTACTCCAGTCATTAATCAGTCAAGACCATTGTTACCCCAGTCATTAATCAGTCAAGACTATCGTTACCCCAGTCATTAATCAGTCAAGACTATCGTTACCCCAGTCATTAATCAGTCAAGACCATCATTACTCAAGTCATTAATCAGTCAAGACTATTGTTACACCAGTCATTAATCAGTCAAGACTATCATTACCCCAGTCATTAATCAGTCAAGACCATCATTACCCCAGTCATTAATCAGTCAAGACTATCGTTACTTCAGTCATTAATCAGTCAAGACCATCATCACCCAGTCATTAATCAGTCAAGACCATCATTACTCCAGTCATTAATCAGTCAAGACTATCGTTACTTCAGTCATTAATCAGTCAAGACCATCATCACCCAGTCATTAATCAATCAAGACCAACATTACTCCAGTCATTAATCAGTCAAGACTATCATTGATCCAGTCCTTAATCAGTCAAGACTATCGTTACTCCAGTCATAAATCAGTCAAGACTATCGTTACACCAGTCATTAATCAGTCAAGACTATCGTTACACCAGTTATTAATCAGTCAAGACTATCGTTACACCAGTCATTAATCAGTCAAGACTATCGTTACACCAGTTATTAATCAGTCAAAACTATCGTTACACCAGTCATTAACCAGTCAAGACCATCATTACTCCAGTCAAAACTATCGTTACTTCAGTCATTAATCAGTCAATACTATCGTTACTCCAGTCATTAATCAGTCAAGACCATCATCACCCAGTCATTAATCAGTCAAGACCATCATTACTCCAGTCATTAATCAGTCAAGACTATGGTTACACCAGTTATTAATCAGTCAAGACTATCGTTACACCAGTCATTAATCAGTCAAGACTATCGTTACACCAGTCATTAACCAGTCAAGACCATCATTACTCCAGTCAAAACTATCGTTACTTCAGTCATTAATCAGTCAAGACTATCGTTACTCCAGTCATTAATCAGTCAAGACCATCATCACCCAGTCATTAATCAGTTAAGACCATCATTACTCCAGTCATTAATCAGTCAAGACCATCATTACCCCAGTCATTAATCAGTCAAGTCTAGCGTTACAACAGTCATTAATCAGTCAAGACCATCATCACTCCAGTCATTAATCAGTCAAGACTATCGTTACACCAGTCATTAATCAGTCAAGACTATCGTTACACCAGTCATTAATCAGTCAAGACTATCATTACCCCAGTCATTAATCAGTCAAGACTATCGTTAAACCAGTCATTAATCAGTCAAGACCATTATCACCCCAGTCATTAATCAGTCAAGACCATCATTACTCCAGTCATTAATCAGTCAAAACCATTATCACCCAAGTCATTAATCAGTCAAGACCATCATTACTCCAGTCATTAATCAGTCAAGACCATCATTACTAAAGTCATTAATTAGTCAAGACCATCATCACCCCAGTCATTAATCAGTCAAGACTATCATTACACCAGTCATTAATCAATCAACACCAACATTACTCCATCTTGACATTCCAGTCATTAATCAGTCAAGACCATCATTACTCCAGTCATTAATCAGTCAAGACCATCATTACTCCAGTCATTAATCAGTCAAGACCAACATTACTCCAGTCATTAATCAGTCAAGACTATCGTTACCCCAGTCATTAATCAGTCAAGACTATCATGATCCCAGTCATTAATCAGTCAATACTATCGTTACACCAGTCATTAATCAGTCAAGACTATCATGACCGCAGTCATTAATCAGTCAAGACCATCATTACCCCAGTCATTAATAAGTCAAGACTATCGTTACACCAGACATTAATCAGTCAAGACTATCATGACCCCAGTCATTAATCAGTCAAGACTATCGTTACAACAGTCATTAATCAGTCAAGACCATCATCACTCCAGTCAATAATCAGTCAAGACTATCTTTACACCAGTCATTAATCAGTCAAGACTATCGTTACACCAGTCATTAATCAGTCAAGACTATCATTACACCAGTCATTAATCAGTCAAGACCATTATCACCCCAGTCATTAATCAGTCAAGACCATCATTACTCCAGTCATTAATCAGTCAAGACCATTATCACCCCAGTCATTAATCAGTCAAGACCATCATTACTCCAGTCATTAATCAGTCAAGACCATCATTACTCCAGTCATTAATCAGTCAAGACCATCATTACTAAAGACATTAATTAGTCAAGACCATCATCACCCCAGTCATTAATCAGTCAAGACCATCATCACCAGTCATTAATCAATCAACACCAACATTACTCCATCTTGACATTCCAGTCATTAATCAGTCAAGACCATCATTACTCCAGTCATTAATCAGTCAAGACCATCATTACTCCAGTCATTAATCAGTCAAGACCAACATTACTCCAGTCATTAATCAGTCAAGACTATCATTACCCCAGTCATTAATCAGTAAAGACTATCGTTACCCCAGTCATTAATCAGTCAAGACTATCATGATCCCAGTCATTAATCAGTCAATACTATCGTTACACCAGTCATTAATCAGTCAATACTATCATGACCGCAGTCATTAATCAGTCAAGACCATCATTACCCCAGTCATTAATCAGTCAAGACTATCGTTACACCAGTCATTAATCAGTCAAGACTATCATGACCCCAGTCATTAATCAGTCAAGACCATCATTACCCCAGTCATTAATCAGTCAAGACTATCGTTACACCAGTCATTAATCAGTCAAGACTATCGTTACACCAGTCATTAACCAGTCAAGACCATCATTACTCCAGTCAAAACTATCGTTACTCCAGTCATTAATCAGTCAAGACTATCGTTACTTCAGTCATTAATCAGTCAAGACTATCGTTACACCAGTCATTAATTAGTCAAGACTATCGTTACAACAGTCCTTAATCAGTAAAGACTATCGTTACCCCAGTCATTAATCAGTCAAGACTATCATTACACCAGTCATTAATTAGTCAAGACCATCATTACTCCAGTCATTAATCAGTCAAGAACATCATCACCCAGTCATTAAGCAGTCAAGACTATCATTACCCCAGTCATTAATCAGTCAAGACCATCATTACCCCAGTCATTAATCAGTCAAGACTATCGTTACACCAGTCATTAATCAGTTAAGACCATCATTACCCCAGTCATTAATCAGTCAAGACTATCGTTACACCAGTCATTAATCAGTCAAGACCATCATTACTCCAGTCATTAATCAGTCAAGACTATCGTTACTTCAGTCATTAATCAGTCAAGACCATCATCACCCAGTCATTAATCAGTCAAGACCATCATTACTCCAGTCATTAATCAGTCAAGACTATCATTGATCCAGTCCTTAATCAGTCAAGACTATCGTTACTCCAGTCATAAATCAGTCAAGACTATCGTTACACCAGTCATTAATCAGTCAAGACTATCGTTAGACCAGTTATTAATCAGTCAAGACTATCGTTACACCAGTCATTAATCAGTCAAGACTATCTTTACACCAGTTATTAATCAGTCAAGACTATCGTTACACCAGTCATTAATCATTCAAGACTATCATTACCCCAGTCATTAATCAGTAAAGACTATCGTTACACCAGTCATTAATCAGTCAAGACCATTATCACCCCAGTCATTAATCAGTCAAGACCATCATTACTCCAGTCATTAATCAGTCAAAACCATTATCACCCCAGTCATTAATCAGTCAAGACCATCATTACTCCAGTCATTAATCAGTCAAGACCATCATTACTAAAGTCATTAATTAGTCAAGACCATCATCACCCCAGTCATTAATCAGTCAAGACTATCATTACACCAGTCATTAATCAATCAACACCAACATTACTCCATCTTGACATTCCAGTCATTAATCAGTCAAGACCATCATTACTCCAGTCATTAATCAGTCAAGACCATCATTACTCCAGTCATTAATCAGTCAAGACCAACATTACTCCAGTCATTAATCAGTCAAGACTATCGTTACCCCAGTCATTAATCAGTCAAGACTATCATGATCCCAGTCATTAATCAGTCAATACTATCGTTACACCAGTCATTAATCAGTCAAGACTATCATGACCGCAGTCATTAATCAGTCAAGACCATCATTACCCCAGTCATTAATCAGTCAAGACTATCGTTACACCAGACATTAATCAGTCAAGACTATCATGACCCCAGTCATTAATCAGTCAAGACTATCGTTACAACAGTCATTAATCAGTCAAGACCATCATCACTCCAGTCATTAATCAGTCAAGACTATCGTTACACCAGTCATTAATCAGTCAAGACTATCGTTACACCAGTCATTAATCAGTCAAGACTATCATTACACCAGTCATTAATCAGTCAAGACCATTATCACCCCAGTCATTAATCAGTCAAGACCATCATTACTCCAGTCATTAATCAGTCAAGACCATTATCACCCCAGTCATTAATCAGTCAAGACCATCATTACTCCAGTCATTAATCAGTCAAGACCATCATTACTCCAGTCATTAATCAGTCAAGACCATCATTACTAAAGTCATTAATTAGTCAAGACCATCATCACCCCGGTCATTAATCAGTCAAGACCATCATCACCAGTCATTAATCAATTAACACCAACATTACTCCATCTTGACATTCCAGTCATTAATCAGTCAAGACCATCATTACTCCAGTCATTAATCAGTCAAGACCATCATTACTCCAGTCATTAATCAGTCAAGACCAACATTACTCCAGTCATTAATCAGTCAAGACTATCATTACCCCAGTCATTAATCAGTAAAGACTATCGTTACCCCAGTCATTAATCAGTCAAGACTATCATGATCCCAGTCATTAATCAGTCAAGACTATCGTTACACCAGTCATTAATCAGTCAAGACTATCGTTACACCAGTCATTAACCAGTCAAGACCATCATTACTCCAGTCAAAACTATCGTTACTCCAGTCATTAATCAGTCAAGACTATCGTTACTTCAGTCATTAATCAGTCAAGACTATTGTTACACCAGTCATTAATTAGTCAAGACTATCGTTACAACAGTCCTTAATCAGTAAAGACTATCGTTACCCCTGTCATTAATCAGTCAAGACTATCATTACACCAGTCATTAATTAGTCAAGACCATCATTACTCCAGTCATTAATCAGTCAAGAACATCATCACCCAGTCATTAAGCAGTCAAGACTATCATTACCCCAGTCATTAATCAGTCAAGACCATCATTACCCCAGTCATTAATCAGTCAAGACTATCGTTACACCAGTCATTAATCAGTTAAGACCATCATTACCCCAGTCATTAATCAGTCAAGACTATCGTTACACCAGTCATTAATCAGTCAAGACCATCATTACTCCAGTCATTAATCAGTCAAGACTATCGTTACTTCAGTCATTAATCAGTCAAGACCATCATCACCCAGTCATTAATCAGTCAAGACCATCATTACACCAGTCATTAATCAGTCAAGACTATCATTGATCCAGTCCTTAATCAGTCAAGACTATCGTTACTCCAGTCATAAATCAGTCAAGACTATCGTTACACCAGTCATTAATCAGTCAAGACTATCGTTAGACCAGTTATTAATCAGTCAAGACTATCGTTACACCAGTCATTAATCAGTCAAGACTATCTTTACACCAGTTATTAATGAGTCAAAACTATCGTTACACCAGTCATTAACCAGTCAAGACCATCATTACTCCAGTCAAAACTATCGTTACTTCAGTCATTAATCAGTCAAGACTATCGTGACTCCAGTCAATAATCAGTCAAGACCATCATCACCCAGTCATTAATCAGTCAAGACCATCATTACTCCAGTCATTAATCAGTCAAGACTATTGTTACACCAGTTATTAATCAGTCAAGACTATCGTTACACCAGTCATTAATCAGTCAAGACTATCGTTACACCAGTTATTAATCAGTCAAAACTATCGTTACACCAGTCATTAACCAGTCAAGACCATCATTACTCCAGTCAAAACTATCGTTACTTCAGTCATTAATCAGTCAAGACTATCGTTACTCCAGTCATTAATCAGTCAAGACCATCATCACCCAGTCATTAATCAGTTAAGACCATCATTACTCCAGTCATTAATCAGTCAAGACCATCATTACCCCAGTCATTAATCAGTCAAGACTATCGTTACAACAGTCATTAATCAGTCAAGACCATCATCACTCCAGTCATTAATCAGTCAAGACTATCGTTACACCAGTCATTAATCAGTCAAGACTATCGTTACACCAGTCATTAATCAGTCAAGACTATCATTACCCTAGTCATTAATCAGTCAAGACTATCGTTACACCAGTCATTAATCAGTCAAAACCATTATCACCCCAGTCATTAATCAGTCAAGACCATCATTACTCCAGTCATTAATCAGTCAAGACCATTATCACCCCAGTCATTAATCAGTCAAGACCATCATTACTCCAGTCATTAATCAGTCAAGACCATCATTACTAAAGTCATTAATTAGTCAATACCATCATCACCCCAGTCATTAATCAGTCAAGACTATCATTACACCAGTCATTAATCAATCAACACCAACATTACTCCAACTTGACATTCCAGTCATTAATCAGTCAAGACCATCATTACTCCAGTCATTAATCAGTCAAGACCATCATTACTCCAGTCATTAATCAGTCAAGACCAACATTACTCCAGTCATTAATCAGTCAAGACTATCGTTACCCCAGTCATTAATCAGTCAAGACTATCATGATCCCAGTCATTAATCAGTCAATACTATCGTTACACCAGTCATTAATCAGTCAAGACTATCATGACCGCAGTCATTAATCAGTCAAGACCATCATTACCCCAGTCATTAATCAGTCAAGACTATCGTTACACCAGACATTAATCAGTCAAGACTATCATGACCCCAGTCATTAATCAGTCAAGACTATCGTTACAACAGTCATTAATCAGTCAAGACCATCATCACTCCAGTCATTAATCAGTCAAGACTATCGTTACACCAGTCATTAATCAGTCAAGACTATCGTTACACCAGTCATTAATCAGTCAAGACTATAATTACACCAGTCATTAATCAGTCAAGACCATTATCACCCCAGTCATTAATCAGTCAAGACCATCATTACTCCAGTCATTAATCAGTCAAGACCATTATCACCCCAGTCATTAATCAGTCAAGACCATCATTACTCCAGTCATTAATCAGTCAAGACCATCATTACTCCAGTCATTAATCAGTCAAGACCATCATTACTAAAGTCATTAATTAGTCAAGACCATCATCATCCCAGTCATTAATCAGTCAAGACTATCATTACACCAGTCATTAATCAATCAACACCAACATTACTCCATCTTGACATTCCAGTCATTAATCAGTCAAGACCATCATTACTCCAGTCATTAATCAGTCAAGACCATCATTACTCCAGTCATTAATCAGTCAAGACCAACATTACTCCAGTCATTAATCAGTCAAGACTATCATTACCCCAGTCATTAATCAGTAAAGACTATCGTTACCCCAGTCATTAATCAGTCAAGACTATCATGATCCCAGTCATTAATCAGTCAATACTATCGTTACACCAGTCATTAATCAGTCAAGACTATCATGACCGCAGTCATTAATCAGTCAAGACCATCATTACCCCAGTCATTAATCAGTCAAGACTATCATTACACCAGTCATTAATCAGTCAAGACTATCATGACCCCAGTCATTAATCAGTCAAGACCATCATTACCCCAGTCATTAATCAGTCAAGACTATCGTTACACCAGTCATTAATTGGTCAAGACTATCGTTACACCAGTCATTAACCAGTCAAGACCATCATTACTCCAGTCAAAACTATCGTTACTCCAGTCATTAATCAGTCAAGACTATCATTACTTCAGTCATTAATCAGTCAAGACTATCGTTACACCAGTCATTAATTAGTCAAGACTATCGTTACAACAGTCATTAATCAGTAAAGACTATCGTTACCCCAGTCATTAATCAGTCAAGACTATCATTACACCAGTCATTAATTAGTCAAGACCATCATTACTCCAGTCATTAATCAGTCAAGAACATCATCACCCAGTCATTAAGCAGTCAAGACTATCATTACCCCAGTCATTAATCAGTCAAGACCATCATTACCCCAGTCATTAATCAGTCAAGACTATCGTTACACCAGTCATTAATCAGTTAAGACCATCATTACCCCAGTCATTAATCAGTCAAGTCTATAGTTACACCAGTCATTAATCAGTCAAGACCATCATTACTCCAGTCATTAATCAGTCAAGACTATCGTTACTTCAGTCATTAATCAGTCAAGACCATCATCACCCAGTCAATAATCAGTCAAGACCATCATTACTCCAGTCATTAATCAGTCAAGACTATCGTTACACCAGTCATTAATCAGTCAAGACCATCATTACTCCAGTCATTAATCAGTCAAGACTATCGTTACTTCAGTCATTAATCAGTCAAGACCATCATCACCCAGTCATTAATCAGTCAAGACCATCATTACTCCAGTCATTAATCAGTCAAGACTATCGTTACTTCAGTCATTAATCAGTCAAGACCATCATCACCCAGTCATTAATCAGTCAAGACCATCATTACTCCAGTCATTAATCAGTCAAGACTATCGTTACACCAGTCATTAATCAGTCAAGACTATCATTACCCCAGTCAATAATCAGTCAAGACCATCATTACCCCAGTCATTAATCAGTCAAGACTATTGTTACACCAGTCATTAATCAGTCAAGACTATCGTTACACCAGTCATTAATCAGTCAAAACTATCGTTACACCAGTCATTAACCAGTCAAGACCATCATTACTCCAGTCAAAACTATTGTTACTTCAGTCATTAATCAGTCAAGACTATCGTTACACCAGTCATTAATTAGTCAAGACTATCGTTACAACATTCATTAATCAGTTAAGACTATCGTTACTCCAGTCATTAATCAGTCAAGACTATCATTACACCAGTCATTAATTAGTCAAGACCATCATTACTCCAGTCAAAACTATCGTTACTTCAGTCATTAATCAGTCAAGACTATCGTTACACCAGTCATTAATTAGTCAAGACTATCGTTACAACATTCATTAATCAGTTAAGACTATCGTTACTCCAGTCATTAATCAGTCAAGACTATCATTACACCAGTCATTAATCAGTCAAGACCATCATTACCCCAGTCATTAATCAGTCAAGACCATCGTCACCCAGTCATTAATCAATCAAGACTATCGTTACAACAGTCATTAATCAGTCAAGACCATCATTACTCCAGTCATTAATCAGTCAAGACTATCGTTACTTCAGTCATTAATCAGTCAAGACCATCATCACCCAGTCATTAATCAGTCAAGGCCATCATTACCCCAGTCATTAATCAGTCAAGACTATCGTTACTCCAGTCATTAATCAGTCAAGACCATCATTACCCCAGTCATTAATCAGTCAAGACTATCGTTACACCAGTCATTAATCAGTCAAGACCATCATTACCCCAGTCATTAATCAGTCAAGACCATCGTTACCCCAGTCATTAATCAGTCAAGACTATCGTTACAACAGTCATTAATCAGTCAAGACCATCATTACTCCAGTCAAAACTATTGTTACTTCAGACATTAATCAGTCAAGACTATCGTTACTTCAGTCATTAATCAGTCAAGACTATCGTTACACCAGTCATTAATTAGTCAAGACTATCGTTACAACAGTCATTAATCAGTTAAGACTATCGTTACACCAGTCATTAATCAGTCAAGACCATCATTACCCCAGTCATTAATCAGTCAAGACCATCGTTACCCCAGTCATTAATCAGTCAAGACTATCGTTACAACAGTCATTAATCAGTCAAGACCATCATTACTCCAGTCAAAACTATTGTTACTTCAGACATTAATCAGTCAAGACTATCGTTACTTCAGTCATTAATCAGTCAAGACTATCGTTACACCAGTCATTAATTAGTCAAGACTATCGTTACAACAGTCATTAATCAGTTAAGACTATCGTTACCCCAGTCATTAATTAGTCAAGACCATCATTACTCCAGTCATTAATCAGTCAAGACCATCATCACCCAGTCATTAAGCAGTCAAGACTATCGTTACACCAGTCATTAATCAGTTAAGACCATCATTACCCCAGTCATTAATCAGTCAAGACCATCATTACACCAGTCATTAATCAGTCAAGACTATCGTTACTCCAGTCATTAATCAGTCAAGACCATCATTACTCCAGTCATTAATCAGTCAAGACTATCGTTACACCAGTCATTAATCAGTGAAGACTATCATTACCCCAGTCAATAATCAGTCAAGACCATCATTACCCCAGTCATTAATCAGTCAAGACTATCGTTACACCAGTCATTAATCAGTCAAGACTATCGTTACACCAGTCATTAATCAGTCAAAACTATCGTTACACCAGTCATTAACCAGTCAAGACCATCATTACTCCAGTCAAAACTATCGTTACTTCAGTCATTAATCAGTCAAGACTATCGTTACACCAGTCATTAATTAGTCAAGACTATCGTTACAACAGTCATTAATCAGTTAAGACTATCGTTACTCCAGTCATTAATCAGTCAAGACTATCATTACACCAGTCATTAATTAGTCAAGACCATCATTACTCCAGTCATTAATCAGTCAAGACCATCATTATCCCAGTCATTAATCAGTCAAGACTATCGTTACACCAGTCATTAATCAGTCAAGACCATCATTACCCCAGTCATTAATCAGTCAAGACCATCGTTACCCCAGTCATTAATCAGTCAAGACTATAGTTACCCCAGTCATTAATCAGTCAAGACCATCGTTACCCCAGTCATTAATCAGTCAAGACTATCGTTACAACAGTCATTAATCAGTCAAGACTATCGTTACAACAGTCATTAACCAGTCAAGACCATCATTACTCCAGTCAAAACACTTGTTACTTCAGTCATTAATCAGTCAAGACTATCGTTACACCAGTCATTAATTAGTCAAGACTATCGTTACAACAGTCATTAATCAGTTAAGACTATCGTTACCCCAGTCATTAATCAGTCAAGACTATCATTACACCAGTCATTAATTAGTCAAGACCATCATTACTCCAGTCATTAATCAGTCAAGACCATCATCACCCAGTCATTAAGCAGTCAAGACTATCGTTGCACCAGTCATTAATCAGTTAAGACCATCATTACCCCAGTCATTAATCAGTCAAGACCATCATCACCCCATTCATTAATCAGTCAAGACCATCGTCACCCAGTCATTAATCAATCAAGACTATCGTTACAACAGTCATTAATCAGTCAAGACCATCATTACTCCAGTCATTAATCAGTCAAGACTATCGTTACTTCAGTCATTAATCAGTCAAGACCATCATCACCCAGTCATTAATCAGTCAAGACCATCATTACTCCAGTCATTAATCAGTCAAGCCTATCGTTACTCCAGTCATTAATCAGTCAAGACCATCGTTACCCCAGTCATTAATCAGTCAAGACTATCGTTACCCCAGTCATTAATCAGTCAAGACTATCGTTACCCAGTCATTAATCAGTCAAGACCATCATTACTCCTGTCATTAATCAGTCAAGACTATCGTTACACCAGTCATTAATCAGTCAAGACTATCATTACCCCAGTCATTAATCAGTCAAGACCATCATTACCCCAGTCATTAATCAGTCAAGACTATCGTTACTTCAGTCATTAATCAGTCAAGACCATCATCACCCAGTCATTAATCAGTCAAGACCATCATTACTCCAGTCATTAATCAGTCAAGACTATCGTTACTTCAGTCATTAATCAGTCAAGACCATCATCACCCAGTCATTAATCAGTCAAGACCACCATCACCCAGTCATTAATCAGTCAAGACCATCATTACTCCAGTCATTAATCAATCAAGACCAACATTACTCCAGTCATTAATCAGTCAAGACTATCATTGATCCAGTCCTTAATCAGTCAAGACTATCGTTACACCAGTCATTAATCAGTCAAGACTATCGTTACACCAGTTATTAATCAGTCAAGACTATCGTTACACCAGTCATTAATCAGTCAAGACTATCGTTACACCAGTTATTAATCAGTCAAAACTATCGTTACACCAGTCATTAACCAGTCAAGACCATCATTACTCCAGTCAAAACTATCGTTACTTCAGTCATTAATCAGTCAAGACTATCGTTACTCCAGTCATTAATCAGTCAAGACCATCATCACCCAGTCATTAATCAGTCAAGACCATCATCACCCAGTCATTAATCAGTCAAGACTATCATTACTCCAATCATTAATCAGTCAAGACTATTGTTACTCCAGTCATTAATCAGTCAAGACCATCGTTACACCAGTCATTAATCAGTCAAGACCATCATCACCCAGTCATTAATCAGTTAAGACTATCGTTACCCCAGTCATTAATCAGTCAAGACTATCATTACACCAGTCATTAATTAGTCAAGACCATCATTACTCCAGTCATTAATCAGTCAAGACCATCATCACCCAGTCATTAAGCAGTCAAGACTATCGTTACACCAGTCATTAATCAGTTAAGACCATCATTACCCCAGTCATTAATCAATCAAGACTATCGTTACAACAGTCATTAATCAGTCAAGACCATCATTACTCCAGTCATTAATCAGTCAAGACTATCGTTACTTCAGTCATTAATCAGTCAAGACCATCATCACCCAGTCATTAATCAGTCAAGACCATCATTACTCAAGTCATTAATCAGTCAAGACTATCGTTACACCAGTCATTAATCAGTCAAGACCATCGTTACCCCAGTCATTAATCAGTCAAGACTATCGTTACCCCAGTCATTAATCAGTCAAGACTATCGTTACCCCAGTCATTAATCAGTCAAGACCATCATTACTCAAGTCATTAATCAGTCAAGACTATCGTTACACCAGTCATTAATCAGTCAAGACTATCATTACCCCAGTCATTAATCAGTCAAGACCATCATTACCCCAGTCATTAATCAGTCAAGACTATCGTTACTTCAGTCATTAATCAGTCAAGACCATCATCACCCAGTCATTAATCAGTCAAGACCATCATTACTCCAGTCATTAATCAGTCAAGACTATCGTTACTTCAGTCATTAATCAGTCAAGACCATCATCACCCAGTCATTAATCAGTCAAGACCATCATTACTCAAGTCATTAATCAATCAAGACCAACATTACTCCAGTCATTAATCAGTCAAGACTATCATTGATCCAGTCCTTAATCAGTCAAGACTATCGTTACTCCAGTCATAAATCAGTCAAGACTATCGTTACACCAGTCATTAATCAGTCAAGACTATCGTTACACCAGTTATTAATCAGTCAAGACTATCGTTACACCAGTCATTAATCAGTCAAGACTATCGTAACACCAGTTATTAATCAGTCAAAACTATCGTTACACCAGTCATTAATCAGTCAAGACTATCGTTACTCCAGTCATTAATCAGTCAAGACTATCGTTACTCCAGTCATTAATCAGTCAAGACCATCATCACCCAGTCATTAATCAGTCAAGACCATCATTACTCCAGTCATTAATCAGTCAAGACTATTGTTACTCCAGTCATTAATCAGTCAAGACCATCGTTACACCAGTCATTAATCAGTCAAGACCATCATTACCCCAGTCATTAATCAGTCAAGACCATCGTCACCCAGTCATTAATCAATCAAGACTATCGTTACAACAGTCATTAATCAGTCAAGACCATCATTACTCCAGTCATTAATCAGTCAAGACTATCGTTACTCCAGTCATTAATCAGTCAAGACCATCGTTACCCCAGTCATTAATCAGTCAAGACTATCGTTACCCCAGTCATTAATCAGTCAAGACCATCATTACCCCAGTCATTAATCAGTCAAGACCATCGTCACCCAGTCATTAATCAATCAAGACTATCGTTACAACAGTCATTAATCAGTCAAGACCATCATTACTCCAGTCATTAATCAGTCAAGACTATCGTTACTCCAGTCATTAATCAGTCAAGACTATCGTTACCCCAGTCATTAATCAGTCAAGACCATCATCACCCAGTCATTAATCAGTCAAGACCATCATTACTCCAGTCATTAATCAGTCAAGACTATCGTTACTTCAGTCATTAATCAGTCAAGACCATCATCACCCAGTCATTAATCAGTCAAGACCATCATTACTCCAGTCAAAACTATCGTTACTTCAGTCATTAATCAGTCAAGACTATCGTTACTCCAGTCATTAATCAGTCAAGACCATCATCACCCAGTCATTAATCAGTCAAGACCATCATTACTCCAGTCATTAATCAGTCAAGACCATCGTTACACCAGTCATTAATCAGTCAAGACCATCATCACCCAGTCATTAATCAGTCAAGACTATCGTTACCCCAGTCATTAATCAGTCAAGACCATCATCACCCAGTCATTAATCAGTCAAGACCATCATTACTCCAGTCATTAATCAGTCAAGACTATTGTTACTCCAGTCATTAATCAGTCAAGACTATCGTTACTCCAGTCATTAATCAGTCAAGACCATCATCACCCAGTCATTAATCAGTCAAGACTATCGTTACTCCAGTCATTAATCAGTCAAGACTATCGTTACCCCAGTCATTAATCAGTCAAGACTATCGTTACTCCAGTCATTAATCAGTCAAGACTATCGTTACACCATGGCGGAGAAAACTCATCTGCGCGTTTCCTTTATTCTACATTAAACGGGTTTCAGACGGCAGGGGGGCGGGGTTTCACTGACACCGCGGAGAAAACACGTGAGTTTTCGCTGCTGTTTTAGTGAAACACATCCTTCTACTGTCTGAAATTAAAGAAAAGTTCTGGCAAGTTATTAGAAACTATTTTAACTGTATTTTTAGCCGTTGAGTTCCATTCACTCCCATTCATTGAGGACTCGCTCGCGGGCGCCCTCTGCTGTTCAGCAGTCCTGTTTGTGATATAACAGGGGAAATAGGAAGCGGCTCCTCATTTTTATTATTTTCTTTATAACTGGAGAATCAAAGCAGCACAACTGTTTTTTTTAACGGCACAAATGAATAGTAGAATTTTATTCCATTTCTGGCCGCATGGGGGTCCAGCTTCACGGGGGAGATCATTCAGAGCGGTTTGGTGTGAAACACTCTGTTCTAGACAAACTTACTGAGTCAGAGCTGCTCACAGTGGTGGTGAATGGAACCAGACGTCCCCTCTAAAAGCTCCTCTCAGAAGGTTCCTACAGTAAATGGTGATGAATTGATGGCTGAGGCGCTGCATCACAGCAGGTTTGCGATAAGATCTAAAACAGTTTACAATCCAATTAATTTTAATCCATTCATACATAAAGGGAGTTCTACTGTAGAATACCCTGCTGAAAGGACCATTAGAAACCAGTAGGGTTAAAACCTAATGGTTTTTCTTCTTTTGATGTCTCAGCCGCTGAATTAAGCTGAAGTGTTGAAAAATGGGTGGAACTGCCCTTAAATTAAAGGGTGTGTCGCCTCGTCTTGTTGGAATTGCGGTCATTTGTTGTGCTTTTGCTCCTTTACTGACAGGATAAACACACCAAATGCCGAAGTTAGCTTCTTGGTCGCTAGCTAGTTAAAATTCCCGTTCCATCTTAAATGGTACGCTTACTGCTGTGCCATTTAAGGTGGAACGGAGAGTTCGAACGAAGAAGCAGGCGGAGAAGCCAGCTCCCAGTCGCTCTGGAGATCGGCGTGTGGCGTGCGTGCATGTGAGGACGTCTTTTTGGCTTTAGTGCAGTTTTAATTCATCATTTCGACTTTCTTTAATTTTAATATAATTTTTTTCTCAGCTTTTGAAAACAGTCACGTCCGCAGACCCCGACGTCACGTCCTGTGCGAGGAAGCGGTCGTCATCGTCCGGCAGGAGTGAGCTGGAGCTCTGAGTGAGTAAAACCTGCCGAGGTCGGTTTGAATGAAACCCCGTTTTCGTTCATCCATTCGGCTCCTTCCGCTTATTTACCCGCGGGTCGCCCCGATACCGCTCGGCTGGCCTGGGCAGATACCCAGCAGCGCGTCAGCGGGGCCGGGGTTTACCCACCGGGCTGGTCTTTAGGGTTTAAATCGGGCTTCATCCCAAACGCCTCGGCTTTTCGACGCCTAGTGCACTAATTTAGTGTAAAAGCCCCTTTCCGCCTGACTGGGGTCACCCAGGGTGCTGTGCGGTGAACAGGGAACCGCTTGAGGTTCAGCCTTGATGACCTGATGAAGCTCCAGCCAGTGTGCTGCTCTTAAAGGGGAATTCTGTGGATTTCTAAAGAAAATGGCTTTAAGTGAGATGTAAAGTCGTGCGGGGTGGTCTGATGGACCAGGGGGTCTGCAGCACAAATGTGTCCGAAATCCACCAGTTAACCCGCTTGTGTTTATATGAAATATTTATGGTGTTAAAATACCGGAACATCTGAAAAAACAAGTATTTCACAGGAATATTTTGCCTCACAACCCCTTGCATTAACCCTCCGCCACAAATGGGTTAAAGTAAATTGGTTAACGAGATGTTTTGGGGCAAAGATCAGAGCATTTCACATTAAACCACTCTGAATGGTTTTGCTCACATCCTAGCCGTTTAAAAATAGGCCAGATTTTCTTTTAACTAATGTTTCATCACTCAGGCTAAATGCCTCTTTGGCTGGTATTGAGCTTGGAAGGTAGAAGTCTTGACGAGTCAGTTGGATCATCTGTCCAAAAAGTTTGTTGACACCTGCTGATGCAGCGTTTTGTCTGAAATGAAGGGCATTCATATGGAGTTTGTCCCACTTTGTTGCAGCAACAGCCTCTACTGTCCTGGGAAGGCTTTTCAGTAAATGTTGGAACATTGCTGTGAGGATTTGTTTGAGTATTAGTGAGGTCAGATGTTGGATGATCTGATCACTCCAGCTCATCTCAAAGGTATAGATGGAGCTTTATCACTCCAGAGAACGGATTTCCACTGCTGTTCTAATGCTGGTGGGGTTTATAACCCTCTAGCCGACGCTTCGCATCGAGCACAGTGACGTTAGAGGATCAGCTTTCTGCTGCTCAATGCTTTTCTATGGATATTGATCTATGTCTACACAACTGAACACCTTTGCCAGCAGGAAGTTCACCCTCAAATAGCTGAATTCACTCGGCTCACTAAAGCTCACTAAAAGAGCTGTCAGGATAGTTTTGGACCTTTTGGGTTCTTCAGTAAAGACGATGCATCTGTATATTTTGTGGACACTCCCAGTGTGCACACTTAAATGGCTCCTTGCATGTTGAAATGCTTCTTCAGATTGATGGAGAATGTGTTGAATTATGCTTCTATATAGATCCTTTTATATAGAAACATCCAGTTCTATGTAGCACCTAAACGGGTTCTCCTATTGTTACTGCATCAAGCTCATTGCAGTAGGAGCACCATTTCTGGGGCTATTTAGAACCATATACAAATTCTCCATCTATCTGAAGTACCATTTCATACAAAAACATGCAGAAGGTTCATTGAGTGTCTGTGGTTCTATATGGAACTACTGTCTTTACTAAAGAAACCTTGGAGATGCATCTTTTTTAAAGACTGTAATATATTATGTTTACCAGAAGTGTTAATAAACTAAAGATAATGTGTTTATTTCAGACTGTAAGCTCAGATGTCGTGGATCCGGGAAGCAGAACTAAGCCTTCTGGAAAGGCTCTCTGCCAACATCCTGAAGGTAACTAACTTTTCCCCTGCTGCTTTTCATCAGCCTGACTAACTCACTTTGAGTCAGCTGTGTCTGAGTTGGAGGGGAATTCCACTGATTTTTGTCAAAATGTCTGAATAATTCAGTCTTTCAGATGTAAGCAAAGTCATTGCGAGTGGTTTGGTTCATTGTAGAGAAACTCAAAGTTGACAGTGTTAATGATGGGAGCCAGAGACTGAGGTGTGTATGATGCAAATATAGCCATTTTATTTACTATCAAAAACCACCAGTGACCCTACAAAAGCAAGTTAAAAAATAGTTTTCATTAGCCACGTTTACATGCAGCCTAATAATCCGTTAATAATCCAACTAATAGCTCAATCGGAATAGTCTAGTCCGATTGAGACCATTCGGAATACAATTTCTATCCAATTGATCGAGGTGGGTAATCCTGTAAATAATCCATTAAATAGAAGAATAACATCCGTGTAAGCGCCTGTATCCGATTACATTCCCTATCGGAAAGTTTCAGTCCGTTCTGCATGAGCGTCGCGTCACAGTGAGAGTTTATACGGTTCAACACGGCGGAGCAGAAACTGGTCTGCAGAGGAGACGAAGTTCATGCTCTGATCTTTAAAAGACGGCGGTGGGACGGACGTCCAGCTTATGCGTCTCAGAGCACGACGTCTTCCTTTCGGCCTTCTTTAATAAGGACGTGTGAAGGACGTTTTCCTGAGTCTGACGTCATTTTAAAGCAGTTAAAAACACAATCACTGCTCACTGCTGCTCATCTCACTCTGACTGGACCTCACGTGATGTTCACTGTCATGGTAACGTTTACACTAAGTGGTTCTCCGCGCATGAGCGTCATTTTGCATCAGATTACTTGTGAGTATGTAAAGAAAGATTTTCATCAGACTGTTGAATAGAGAGTAAGCATAAACACCTCAGTCTGAATCTGTAATCGGAATGTGTTCAATCGGATTGGCAAAAATCTTTGCACGTAAACACAGACACTGTCTTACAACTCCCTGCGTGCACCATTTAACCATCCGGACGTTTGGTTCCTATCACTGTGAACAGTTCTGGCTTGCTAAGTTCAAACCACTGTGAATGACCTTGCTTACATTGGAACTATTGAATGATACTGAGACATCAAGGCTGTGTTTTTTATATATATATATATATATCTACTAATAAGCAGCTTTTAAATGAGGAAGAAGGTCAGTAATGTCCTGCTGGGTTACTGCAGTCGTCTTGAGAAACACGCAGATGAAGAAAGCTGTGGTTGAGAATTTGTGGATGAATAAAGTGAACTGGTCAAGTCTGAGGGGTTGTTGTACTCATGGTGAAGTAAGCCGTGGCAGCTTGCCCTGTTAATGCATACTAGTGTTTGAACAGTTGTTGCAGGAGATTCACCATGAGCATGAAAACAAACGTCTGTTGTTTTTGTCACAGCGTTCCACAGTAGATCTCATTTTACGTTAATTCAAGAATAAGGAGTTTCTCAAGAAAAGCAGAATACGTTGTATGTGTCTTAATCAGCCAAGAAAGGTGGCTTTGCAATACTGCTAACCAGTGTATTACAGCTCTGGTCCTGGAGGCTCAGCGTAATGTGGTGATTATGGCAGTTTTCTTGTTCATACACACCTGAATCAACTCATTGGTTAATAGCCAAGTTCAGTGGGTGTGTTTGAGTAGAGGAGCTGCCAAACTGGGCTGGACACTGGCCACCCTGGACTGGAGTTGTGCACCCTTGTATTAGAGCTTTGCTTTCTAAACTGATGCAGTAGATATCTACAGTCCTGCACAGGTCACAGATGATTGACTTCATTGAATGTCCTGTTAAAATGGCTGTTAAGTACAAGTTATACATTTTTCAGTGTTGGGTAAAAGAAAATTGCCTCATTATCAAAATATAATATCAGACTGTTCAGTGTTTAGGGTGTTCACTCCTCACCCTCATTACAGCTTCCATTCTTCACTGGAGAAGGTTTTTAAAGAAATCCGCAGGCAGTTAGCACGTTGCCAAAGTTCAGTCTTAGACGTTGATTGCATTTTATGCTTCTCATGATCCAAGTAGCCTCATATTTACACATTTTGATCAGTCCATAAACTTTACTCCATGTTGATGTCAAATGTTGTTCAAATGTTCTTTTTTGCCAGTTTTCCTTCTTGACAGCTACACATTCTTTCATATCTCCTGAAAAATGAATAAATTAAATATAAAGGGCTCTTTTGACTGGAAATTGAATAAATAAAGGGTGGTCTCTGACTTTTGCACAGCAACATGCCAACAAAACATCCCGTGCTCTGACGGTGTGTCTTCTTAACCGAAATGCATGCAGCTTCCCAAAAGCATCTCAGTATTAAGAAGGAGAGATGATGTGATGGAGATGGATGATGGAGATGGATGATGGAGAGTTCACTGTGATGCTCACTCTACCATTTAAGGTTCATCTTTGTGCTGAGATGCTTTTGGACTTCTTTTAGCTTATTTTTACACTGCACACCACTGTCATTTCTGAATCTGTACACGTTTCCTACATGTTTTGCTTCTGCTGTATGTCCTGAACATTTGTAGACAGCTGTGTCTGGATACTTTGTCATATAAAGTACTTGTGTACTTTAGTGTTTTGTGTGTGAAATTTGTTTAGTGAAAGTGCAAAAGGTGTAGAATTTGTGGCCAAACACCAAGAATCTTAATGCATATTAATTTATAGCAAATAAATGTGATTTTTATTCTGAGTTGGCACATTTTGTCCCTGTATAAGATAAATTGTGCGTTTATTGTGATTTGCTCTCTTCTCTGTGTGTCTTCGCTGTCTTATGTATTTGCTTTTCTGCAGGCAGGGCCCATGCCCAAACACGTGGCCTTTATTATGGATGGCAATAGACGTTACGCGCGGAAGAGACATGTGGAGAGACAGAAGGGCCACATGCAGGGTTTTGATAAACTGGCAGAAGTAAGTGCTTCTTGATGAGGTATTCAATCAATTTTTCCATAACTCAGTTATTGAGATGTAAACAAATTTGTCTGGGACATGATTCAATGTAGAAAAACCTAAAAATTCAGATTTCTGTACAGCGGTGGTAATAGGAACCAGAGGTCATCGCCATGTCTACAACACAAAATTAGATTAGTTTGTAACCGTTCAGAATGGACCTCGGCAGTGTGACCGTATTTATCGTTGTATTTATCGCAAAATTAGTCATGTTTAAGTGGATTTAGCGCAACACATTATGTAAAAAAAAAGTGTATTAAAATTTTTTACATTTAAAAAGTTTAAGTTAAAAAAAATTACATTGAAAAAGTGTATTTATAATTTATCATGGTATTTTTTTAATGTAGCACTTCTGGCTCTTTTTTATATTAGCTAATAAGTACTGTGATTGTGTATCATGAAGAAAAATTGACATTAATAATCATTAATATTAATAATGATCATTCTGAAGTGAATACACACATGACTTGAGAAAATATTTATGTAGTAGCAATTCTTATGAATATTTTAAACATTTTTAAACTTTTATGTGTCAGCATAGTCCAGAAATTTTACTTTGGCCGAGGAATACGTGCATACTTTAGTGAATATTATCATAATCCATTATAATTTGTTAGTATTCCAAAATTGGTTCCATGGTATAGAAAACTGCATTTTCCTTGATCTTATAAAATGAGAGTTTGAAAAGTGTGTAAATGTTTATCATTCACTTCTCAGTCCATACAGTCCACATGTAGAGACTAAGCTGCGAAATCATCCCATTTTGAGTTCACTGGTTTTGTGATGGGACGAAAGCCAACACCTTCACTCGTTCATACTGAAGTTATAACGCATGCTTTTTGGGTGAGGCAGCCAGTCACAACAGAGCTCATTTACATACAGTAGTCCGAATGGCACTGCTGCAAAAAATTCCCAGAATGTGGCTGTTTTGAGTCCCTAATCTCTCATTTTAGATATTTTTATTAGTAAGATGTGCTGTTTGACCCTTTAGACGCTACGTTGGTGTCTGAATTTGGACATCCGTGAGGTGACGGTGTACGCCTTCAGCATAGAAAACTTCAAGCGCTCTAAAGAAGAAGTGGATGGCCTGATGGAGCTGGCTAAAGAGAAGTTCCTCCGTCTGCTGGATGAACAGTGAGTGACACTGGCAGCAGCTCAACAACATTGTTTGTAGACCCAATCCGAATGTTTCTAAACAAGGTTGGCGATACTTGCATCCAGTCAGCATGCAGGCATCTAATTTTACATGACTTTAAATACACAGAACAGACAGAACTAAAACATTAGTAAGTTTTTCCAAAGCCAGTACAGCTGCTATAGTATAAATCCCAGTGAGGGAAAGGGAGTAAAGGGAGACCTTTAACGTGGAGCTTCTCTCAGAAGTGCTGTGGAAATTAGCATCATGTAAGATGCTTTTAATGTGCTTTTTCATTGTGGCAATGCACAGTGCTGTTAACAATAAAGTTATCAAGCTATCACAGTAAGAATTTAGCAAGCAGCTTGAACCATAACGGCTTCAGGAGCATGTAGTCGTGGGCTGGAGGTCAGGGAACCAGCTCTGTGACCAGAAGGTCACCAGTTTGATCCCCAGAGCTGACAGTCCATGACTGAGGACACCTAACCCCCGACTGCTCCCCGTGCGCTGCGGATAGGGCTGCCCACCGCTCCGGGCAAGTGTGCTCACTGCCCCCTAGTGTGTGTGTTCACTAGTGTGTTTGTGGTGTTTTACTGCAGGGATGAGTTAAATGCGGAGGTGGAATTTCCCCGTTGTGGGACTAATAAGGGGGGAAAAAAAACAACAACATTAAGAGCATGTAGATGTACAGTAACTAAATATATTGATATTGATAAATGTATTCTGTGTTTCTAATATCTTGGCCAAAGAACTCTCAAATAACTAGTACAAAATTCTGATCCATCAGTGTAGCGCTACCAGTTGTCCCCTCGGAGATCAGGTCTTTGCTGTTGAGATGTAACACTGTTTTTTCCCTATGATAAAATAGAAGCTCAGGCACACAACACAGCTAGGAGTATGCACTATATACATATATATAGTACTATATATATATATATATATATATATATATATATATATATATATATATATATATATATATATATATATATAGATAGATATATATATATGTATATAGATATATATATATATATATGTATATAGATATATATAGGAGTATGCACTATATATAGCTCACGGGCAGACCAGACCATTTAATCTTTTCTAAAACATCCATTTTCATGTTTTTATATTAGTAAAATGAATAGTTAGCCTAGAGGAAAGGATGTTATTCTCGTTACAGTTGTGTGCCAACATTTGAACACTCCTGATCAAATCATGTTTTGTTAAACTCTTCTACAGAGAACATGCTTACACGTTACATTTATCTGCAATTGCTTTGTTCTTTTCCGTATGTTGTATTAATTAAATAACCAGTAATAGTGCATTAAAATGTGTCCTCTATAGGGGGGATGTGTTCACTTGCCTTCATTTGGAAAATCAACAAAGCATGTCGTTTGACCAGGGCGCCCAAACGTTTGCATATGACCGTACTTAACATCTGTGGTCAGCGGAGTGATAAGGGTATAGTGGAAAAACATGCCGTTATACCTGAAGAATGCTTTTCAGCCCGTTGGATTGCGCTAGCTGATGTGTAGATCTGTACAAGTGACTCGTTTCGTGTGTTTGATTCAAGAGAGAATCTTGAAAAGCATGGCGTCTGTATCCGGGTGCTGGGAGACCTCACGCTGCTGCCAGAAGATCTCCAGCGGCTCATTGCTAAAGCTGTGGTGGCAACAAGGGCACATAACAGGTACGAGCGCCACTGTTTCTCTCTCCTGCGCAGGGTTAGACTCGCAGGGTCAGTGAGCTTTATGTGAAGGAGAGCTTCACTGCTGGCTTCATTCACTGAAGACACACAAGCTACTTCTTTAAAGTGATACTTTAGTAAAAAATCTATACACAGTGATCAATCAGCCGAGACATGTTTGGTGTCTGAAGTTTGCTTCTTTAGTTTTGTGCTCGAGCCACAGGCCTAATGTGGCTAACGAGTAATGAGAGCTTGTAGTGATGCTCATTCCAAATCGTCTGAGATGTTTGTGCAAAACGAATCAGTTGTGCTGCTCTGATTCAGAATTTCCGCATGACCTGATGCCATGTAGGCTAACGGTATCAGGAATGTTTGTGCTCATCTCAGTTGAAAGCACCACCCAATCGTACTTCTGGACATTATATACTTTGTCTTTGACTGTTTATTTGTTTATAGGACTGTAAAAAGCTTCATCTGTTCGCCACGTCTGAGAATTCCTTCTAAAAGCTGAAGTCTCAGTAAAAAAACATATAATCAGCAGATGCTGCAGGGGGTGCAAAAACGTTTTTATTCTTTTATTCATTTTACCCGATTTTCTCCTCAATTTAGTCGTTTCCAATACCACCCGCTAGTTAGGACTCCCCCAATCACACGATGCTACCAACGCTAGGAGGGTGAAGGCAGCACAGGCTTCCTCCGAGACCTGAGGAACCAGCCGCCGCTTCTTTACAAACTGCCGCTCGCGCAACGTCACGGGACAGCCGAACGCGCTCGGAGGCCAGCGCCAACCGCCAGATCTGTTACGTCAGCTGACAGACGACTGCGCTGACCAGCATCGCGTTGAGTGATGGGAGGAGAAGGGGGCCATCCTGCCCACCCAGAGAGAGCGAGGCCAGTTGTGCTCTCTTGGACTCCCGGCTATGGACGGATGAACTCGCGATCATCTGATGACACAGCCAGCGCTTAGACCATTGCGCCACTCGGGAGCAAATACGGATTAGGAAGAGCTGAATCCAAAACATGATGACTGCGTTTTGAAACCTCCAGAAGAATCAAAGTGTCTGAAATTTGCCTCAACAGCCTTAGTTTATAGATAACAGTATGTTGTACCATGTCTGAGATAACTAGCACCTGGTGGAGTGGGCATAGTGTTCGCTCTGTGCTAATTGGTGTACACAAGCCTCTATTACCTGCTAGCTACGTTAGCCAGGGCAAAACTAAAGAAGCAGACTTCAGACACCAAACATGTCTGGCTGATCAGCTGCATTTGCGGTAATGGAGGTAAGAGACCTTTAAGATTTACAGATAAATAGTATATGATATTTACTGTATGACAAATCTGATTTTTTTTTTTTGTTAAATTATTCCTTCAACATCTTCAGCTGCAGGAGCTACACTTCCAACTTCATGGCATTCTGTTTGTCTGTTTTGGTTGCCAGGTGTTTTCTGAACGTGTGCTTTGCGTATACATCAAGACATGAACTCGCCAATGCTGTCAAAGAGATGGCCTGGGGGGTGGAGCAGGGCCTGATAAAGTCCAGGTAACTGATTGACCAGAATGTTGCTACAGAACTTGCAGCACAGTACGTCGTTCGCTTGTTACTGCGATGGTGACCTCTGCACTGTAATGTACACCACAGTGCGTTTATGTATGTGTTTCAGTGACGTGTCAGAGGCGCTGCTGAACGAATGCTTGTACACCAGCAACTCTCCAAACCCTGACCTGCTCATCCGCACGTCCGGCGAGGTGCGACTCAGTGACTTTCTGCTGTGGCAGGTACGAAAACTCAGAGGCCTAAAAGAACTTTGCTTCCATTGGAAAACAATTTATGAATGGATATTATAAAAATGAAAGCTAGCAGAGGCCGCATTTGCCTAACTGATGATCTTTTTAGTGGTTTGGTGTAAAGTGTTCTTTTTATTTAACTCTTACTTCATAGCCAGAAGTTTGATTCCTCAGACAACCAGCGTCCTCTCTGTGTGGGGTTTGAATGTTCTCCCTGTGTCTGCAGGGGTTTCCTCCTGCAGGTGCTCCGTTTTCTACCCACAGTCAAGCACATGCAGTTGGGCCAGTTGAAGATGCTTGCCCCTAGGTGTTACCCTAGGGGGTCACAATGTCTACAACACAAATAGAGCCATCCAAACCCACCAGTGAACCTACACATGTCTTATGTAACGTTGATGGTAAAATAGAATATGTTTTGTTTGGGGACGGTTTTGCCTTAGAACGCCTTCCATATTCTTCTCCACCACAAATGATTGTTAAAAAAATTAGGACAAAATATTTGCGTCATTCATCCGTTTCATTTGATAACTTTCTGTGAGGGAGCTTTTAGAAGCATTAAACTCTTCAGACGCCTGGTTCCTATCATCACCACTGTGAACAATGCTGACACTACCAGTTTCTCTGGAATGGAGCGTTTCACACTAAGCCGCTCTGAATGACTTTAGGTTTAATCTTAATGTTCTGTAGAAACTGTGATTTACAGGCTTATTCAGTATCTGCCAGGTAATGGAAGCTCTTTTTCAGATCTTTTAGAGAAGTTGTTTGTTGACCAGTTGATAAAGTTTCATCACAAGCAGAAATGTCAGTTCTGTGACCCTCCATTCTTCTGTTTCAGGAGCATTCTGTACATTCTACTGTTACTGACGAAGACTGATTTGTAGTCTTGCATTTTTGTGTGTTCCACAGACCTCTCACTCTTGTCTAGTGTTCCAGTCTGTCCTGTGGCCGGAATACTCTTTCTGGAACCTCTGTGAGGCTATTTTACAGTACCAGCAGAATCATCGCTCTCTTCAGGTATGTTATGGCGTCTTGTGAGCGAAAAGGTTTATGCATAGACTTAAATGGGTCTTATAGGTATAAAATTATAGGTACATTGTAATACATCAAACCTGAAAGTGGTTTTAGCTGCATCAGAGTTGATTATAATACTGTAATAATATAATATTTTATATTTCTTTCTAAGAATATTCATGTTCCCCTTAACACAGACACTCGCATTCACTAACATCTAAACATCTACCCAAGCTCACCTCAGCTGCCTCACATGTGCGTCTACACTGACTGAAGGAGAGCCTCAGTGAGAAAAGACAATAGGAAGGATGAGTCTAAGGCCGTTTTTCCACTTTTGAGCCAATCGATCCTCAGGGCTGTACCGGGCCATTTTATGCTGGTCTGGACTCATGACACCAGTTACGGTTTCTTTACTTCTTAATATACGTTTCCGGCATTTGGCAGACGCTCTTATCCAGAGTGACTTAGAATTTGATCATTTTTACACAGGCTTGTCCAGGCAGGGGACTGAACCCCAGACTACAGCGTAGAAGGCAGAGGTGTTAACCTCTACACCAACCAGCCACTTTACCATTGTTGTTCTAAGTTTTTATCATCTATATTTGTGAAAGCAGAGCACCAGTTAGTTGAACCGAACATGCACTGGGGTGTTTGGATCTCTTCAGCTATGCATCTGGCACAGTTTGTTTCACTGAACCCAATCTTAAAGTATCTGCTTGTCTGAACTGTGTTACAGAAAGCTCAGGAGATGCACAAAGAGGGCCAGGCCATACGCCAGCTGGAGGAGGACCGCTTGTGTGTGGCTGAACAACTCCAGCAACGAGGCAACGGCAAGCCGATGGACGCTCGCGCCCGACAGACCGTGCTGCTGAGCTACTCAGAAAGCCGGGAGGAGAGGGTGCAGCGCTTCCTCTGCGCTTTGCAGCAGAAAAGAGACACTTTCTTCGAACATTTGAGCAGCCCGACAGTCGTGGCTTAGGCCTCTGTTCTCATATGGCAGCGGTTCTGGTCCTAGGGTTCCCCTGCGGTGCTCATTTTAGCATCTCTCCTGCTCTAACACACCCACTCATGAAAGGCTTGATAATTAGACTCCTAAAATTAAAGATGCCTGGGACATGCAGCTCTAGGATAAACCTTTAAAGGCAGTGCACAGAAAAACCACATTTGGTTCCCTAAAGGACCTTTCATTGGATGGTTTTTAGAGAACCATTTGAGTGTGAAGAGTCTTTCGAGTAGAAGGATCCTCTACACAACATAAACGTTCTAGGAGAAGTTCTTAAATTGGTATAGAACCTTTAGGTTAAAATGTATTGCACTCACTCTTTTTCCAACATATTTCTTTAGGTAGAACCAAAAGTGGTTGTTTTATGCACTGCTCAAAGAAGACTTTGTGAGCGTAGTCCAGAACATTTACAGTTTAAGAGGTGGAGGAACGTCATTCACACCAACATATAATTTAAAACAATGGCTCACCCGTCGCAAGTTTCTTTTGGGGAACCAAAAGTGGTTCTTGTGAGACGTTCTGTAAGAACCCATTGGGCAAATTAATTTTTAGAAGTGTAGCTGGTTAGTTGTGTCATGAGGATTCATGAAACTTAAGAAATTTATCTTGGGAATTTTTACTTCTCAATCTCGTAAGACATGAGTGACCGCTCTCCCATCGTTTTCAGGTTTTGTTGGATGAAGATTTTTGAACATCAGGTTATTTTTTTTCCCTCCATTTTACCTCTAAAATGTCTCACAGCATCTATGACTGGGTATAATCAGTAGGTTAAAAATAAGTCATTTGTACACGACAATGTAAACCTATGTAGACACTAGGCTTAATCTTTCAAGTGGCACTTGTTATAACACTGGCTGAGGTGAAATGACGCTGAAATGGTCAAAAGCAGTCTTAAATAAGTTGGAATGAGCTTTCATAAATTTATGTAGGTTTATGTCAGTCTTGCAAGGCTTATGTAGGTGTCATAACAATTTGACTGCTGCTCTGTAGTCATATTTAGGAATATGGTTGTGACTAAATTAGTGCTTTGTGTTGATCCTAATATATTTTTTAAGTAAATTTTGGCAAACATTTCCGAATCTGGCCAAATGTGGTGTTTGAGAGCAGGGAGAAAGCACCATAATGTGCAGGCCAGGAGCATTCCAGGACCAGAATTTGGAACCACTGTTCAGTCCTGGAGTTCCACTATTACTGTCCAGGGCGGCTGGATCAGGCCAGCCGTAAATGGGTAACGCTATGAAACCAGAAACGTTAAAAGGTTTTTTATCTAATAATTTGTATATAGTTCAGATGAGAAGGACGCACCCCCGTTTTATGGGGCAGTGGACTATTTATACTTGTTGTCTTAATGACTGTCCTGGACTGAAAGCACTTCACAGTACACTGCTCAACGTGGGAAACGATCTCTGTTGATTAGAAGTGTTGATTTTAATCCTTTGAGGTGTGGAGATTTTGGAATACGTGGCTCTCGGGTGTGGCAGATGACTATGTGGTTGACGTGACATTCAGAATGCTGAATATGATTGATTGCCGTAATCCTCAAAGGGCGAAAGAGCGGACACTGAGCACTCAGTGCTACTGTGACAATGTGTGTACATAAAGACCAATGATTTAGAAAATAAAGTGATCAATATCAAGAACGTGTCTACCTTTTTTAGTCTCGCTGCTGCCCACTCTGATTCACCACACTGTGTAATTACACTATGGCCAGTTTCATAGACCTGGATTAACCTAGACCTAGGCTAATTTCCCACTGGTGATGCACTAAATTGCTAATGGTGTAAGACTAGTCTGGGAAACTGGCCCAAACGTCCAAAAGCTTGTAGACACATGCAGTCCTCTATTCTCTTAGACAGTTCTTCAAGGGTTCTTTAGTAAAGGGAATTGAATTGCAAAGAACCTTGCAGTCACGCAAAGAGGGGTTATACTGTTCTATTTTCAGTGCTTTTCTATGGAGGTTAAAGCTGCATACGTCACTCGACCCTCCTGTTATGCTCAACTGTAAGGACTTCACCATCTGACAGTTTACCTGATCAGAACTGATGTCAGGATTGTCTTCACGTTCAGATGCTCCTCCTCTTCTTCACTATACTGATCAAGGGTGAGTTCTAGAGCACCCTCAGCCGTCTGTCATACTGCTCATCTTTCCACCAAACTATAGGCCAATACAGAACATTGTGTGTAATGTAAACATGCAGGAGGGGTTGCAAACGCTGTAAAGCCCCAAAAATGCTTAAAAATCTTTTTTCTAGTGTTTGTAAACTTTGAAACGGGTCAGTGTGCGTAATCAGTCAGGACACGGCCTGCGGATCAGTCCTATCCGGCCTGGGAAGTTAGCTTGATTTTCTATCAGTGTTAACCAGTTTAAACCATGTGCTGCACTACAATCCCCAGCATGCACTGCAACATAACGTGCGCTCCAACCATCTTCCCCCAACAACAATCTAACGCACAGCAGTTACAGCTCAGCTCTACACAATCCCCCACCAGCCAGACCACCAGACGCAGCGGCCGCGTTTCCGCCGCAGGTCGGCGTTTAAGGCGTCCCTGCTGAAAGTAAACAGAGACCATAAAGTGTCCCTGCGGGTCTCTGGTGGGTTTCTAGCGTGTTTTTGGCCTTTAAAATGGGTTGATAGCACAGTGTAATGGATCCTAATGGTTTATCAGACCAGTGGCTGATTTTAAACGCATTTTACTGTTTCCTAACGGATCTAAGGGGGTCTACAGGAAGCTAGTGGTCTCTATTTAAAAGCCGTAAACCGTTTGCTTTAAGCGGAGCTCGGCGTTTTGGCGTGTTATGAATCAAAACTCGCAGCGGTTCATAAAAACACATCATCTCATAAAAACGCGACAGAACCGCGGCGTCTGGTCCCCAGATCTGTCGGGATTTCTAACATGGCGCCTTTCGGTGGTCGCGTCCGACGCCCCCCGATACAAAAGGCCGCAGTGCCTTGCAGCGGGTTGAGCGGAGCCACAGCAGCGCCCTCTGTCGGCGAGCCCCGCTTTCGGCTCCGTGTCTCTTTAAAATGTAAAGCAACGCCCAAATCACGTGACCGCGGCCGCAGCCAATGGCCGAGCTGGAAATGTGAGATCTGGTTTAAACCGGTTTCTATCTTATATTTCAATATAAAAACTAAATAAACATTCGGCCGTTATTGTATTGAAGCTTTGTGTGGTGAGCACGACGCTGCAGGACCCCGCTCAGCCGCTTTCCCTCGTTTTTCCGCGCTTTTTAAAAAGAAGCCAAGATGCCTAAGAGAAAGGTAAGGCCGCGCACCCGCGCGCCGCCGCGATCCGCCGCGGCGGTATTCGGGCGTTTTCCGCGCTTTTCCGCGGACGCGCCGCTGGATTTTCGCTCGAATGGCGCTGCGGCCGCGTCTTCAGACAAAGCTGTCAGCTCCGCTCCGCCGCCGTCACCCTGTGACGTTGAGTCGAGAAAAAAAAATGTAAACAGCCTCGTAAATATTTCGCTTTTTAGCCGTTTATGAAGCCCGAAATGAGCGAAAGTCGCGGGAAACGGGCTTTAATGCGCAGATTTAACCGGCGGTGGAGTTTAACCGACGCTAATTCCTCCTGAAGTTGGCTTCTCGTTCGAATTCGGCCGGTCCACCTTAAATGCCGCAGCAGTTACGTTCTGGATCCTCAGGCGCCTGAATGTAACCGCCGCGCTGTTTAAGGTGGAACGGGAAAATTCCAACAGCTTCGCAGTTCGTCCGCCGCCGACTTCTTCTCCAGCTGTCAGCTCGCCCCCATCTTTTTTCGAGGCCGCTGTGACGGGTTTTATTCCCTCAGCAGCGTCGCTGAGCGGAGCTCTCGGCCGGTGATTTATGGCTTTCAGTGTCTGAGGCTGAACCGGCCGCCGCGCGGGGGAAGCTGCGTTAAGCGGCACCTTTGGGCTCGTATTTGCGGTAAAACCGCCTTCGCTGCCGTGTTGGCGGAGCACCTGCCTCCGGCGGCGGAGCCCGCAGCCTTTTGTTGCTCTCTAAGTCGTTTGGACTCAGAGTTTTTGCAGTTGTGCGAAAAATGACGTTCATACCAACAAACGAGGCCGAGTCGCGCGCGCAAACCCAGAATTCATATCTCAGATTTGAAATTTCGACGGTTAAAGCTTGTGGCGCGCGCTGCCGGACTCGAGGACGAAAGGAAAGGAAGCGGCGAGGGCGGCCGCGCGCGCCCCACAATTTGAATTTGAATTTGAATAAGCGCGGGAAACGAGGCTCGGAGCAACGAGCGAGCAGAAAACAACAGAAAAGCCGGGAAAGCGGGTTTTTCCCGCGGCGGCGCGCGGGGGGCGGGTGATTTACTTCACCGAGCCGATTTGATGTTTTTTGTTCTTTCCGTAAATCAGTGATTTAACTAACATTCCCGCTGATCCGCAGGCTGACGGAGACAAAGCTGCCAAGGGCAAGGAGGAGGTGAGTGCGGCTGCTCTGTTGGTTTGTTTATTAGCCTGGCCGTTAATATTAATATTACGCAGAATTGATCTTTTCATATCGGGGTGCTGTGAGTCGCTGCTGCGCGGTTTATTCTGCGTCTCTTTGTTTTGCAGCCAACAAGACGCTCCGCAAGACTGTCTGCCGTATGTCGCTCCACACTTCACCTTTTAAAACACCCTTTGATGTTTATTAGTAGACTTAGGAAAGTCTTAATTGGGCTATTTGTGGCATTTTGACCATTTATTGATCACCTGTGCATTATTTACAGAGACCAGCCCCTCCGAAACCAGCCCCGAAGCCCAAGAAGGCTGCCCCGAAGGTAATAAAGGACAAGTTTCATTTGTTTTTGTTATTTTGCTCAAAAACTGATAAAATATGGAAGTCGTGTTGTTTCTTTGAATGACTGCTGGAAAAGGGGGCGTGGATTTGTAGCTGTTGTTGAGAGTTTAAAGTTATGTTTACATTTCTGCGGCGCTTCCTGACGGCGCGCCGGGGAGCGGGAGGCGATCGGGACGGAGGGGTCATTGGTGTAATTGTGATGTCATGTATGTGTTGAACTTGCAGAAAGCAGCTAAAGGGAAGAAGGCCAACCCCGCTGAAAACGGAGACGCCAAGGCAGACCAGGTGTGTGGGGGCAGGCCGTGATGGCGGGGTCAGGCTGCGGCTGCGGCTGGGTTGATTGATAAATTGAATAGATTGATTAATTGAGTTATTTTTGGCCGTCAGCTTCAGGGAAATACGATTTTACTGACTGGGACCAGTTTGTGAGCATTTTGATACTGTAACCCTCAGTAATGCAAACCTGTTGGTGTTAAATCTGTGAACGTGCGTCGAATGACGTCATCACCCCTCTCGTCTCTCTTTCAGGCGCAAAAGGTCGAAGCCACCGGAGACGCCAAATGAGAAGCAAATGAATTGTTTAATTCCTCTGTGTACTTGGTGACTGTACAGTTTGAAATAACTATTTTTTACCAAGTTTTATATTAAGAATATCGTTTATAGTTTAATTGTTGTTCGCTTTCATATCCATTTACGCCCCTTTCCGTCGTTAACGAAGCCGCCCACCTTGCCGCAGTGATTCCCTGGATCAATTGGTTGATAAACTCCTACATTTTGGGATTTGGGTTTTTAAAACTTACGTAAACACCAAACATTCTCATAAGGCAGCTATTGTGTGTTTTTAGAATATTTGGGGAAAGAAGTTTCCTTTTTTTCTTCCTTCTTTTCTTTATTTTATTTGTGTACTTACAACAATACTGTTAATTTTTGCATTATGTCCTTATTAACGCAGTGGAAACGAAATGATGGCTAAATTTCAGGCGGGAAACCGACCGTGATTAAATTTGCAATATGGAAGTAACGATTTTCTTCAAACTGTTATAATGTCGTTTTTATTAAGTTATACGCTCCAATATCGGAAGGATGTTTGTGACTCCTAAAATTACTTGTTCTAAATGGTTTTGAATAAAATAAAAATTTCAAAAGAATGCGTCTGCTCGCGCTGCTGGTTTAAGTGCATGAAGAGGGAAGTCGTGTGAAATGCTGGACGATGAGCCAGTGACTGATGGTGGGCTGGACACGCAGCTGGTCAGGCTGCGCAGCGATCAGCTCCAGGAGTGCAGAGTGAAGTAAGGGAGGCCGGTCAGTCATTTGACTTCTAAATGATGTCGATACACAAGATTTCCACTTAACTGGCATTATTTAAAACCTTGTTCTAGAATGGGTTCCACTCAAAGATGCGTTCATTAGGAGCTGTGTTACTTTTTAAAAGGATTTTTGTTGCTTTATACACAATATTAACACTAAATCAAGGGCGCATACAGAGGGATGTCGAGAATGAGCGCAAGTTTCATGAATTAACGTTGAATTTCTCAAAGCGAAACGATTCCGTATCTACAGCCCAGCTGTCACTGTCCAGATGTTGAGACTGGTTGCGTTTACTATGACAGATATTGTGGAAGCTCCTTTGGCCTAAAGGTGTTCTCACTATTCTGATTCAGCTCAGGTCGTCATTTTCGGTGTTTTAGAGGATGAAAATGCTAAAATGTGAGGAACATGGGGTTCTGTAAGCTCTAGATAAGCAGTCAAATTCCGCTGTTGCTAAATAGCAGTTGCGGTCTTGCTAACAGTCCACTAGAGGGCAGCACAACACAAAATACTGCACTACCGGCGACCAACGCCTTAGACATTCATTATTAAAGCAGTTCAGCTCTTGACCAGCAGAGGGCGCTTTCAGTTCGGCTTCAGTTCAGGACTTTTACAGAGAAATTCCAATATTTATTGTGACTTATTTCTCTATTTATCCAAGAACACCTTGTTTTCATTTATGTGCAGTGATGGAAGAGCAAATAACCTGATCTCCTCTGTACTTCACACGGAAACTTTACTCCTCCAAGAAAACTCACCTGCGCGTTTCCTTTATTCTAAGCGTTTCAGACGGCAGGGGGCGGGGCTTTACTGCTGGAGCAGGATGATTGATGGACGAGCGGAGCAGCTCATTGGCTGTTCGCGCTGACTGACGTCATGAACGCACAAGAGGCGCCGTCTTAAACTCCAATAACTGGAGTTTAAAAGCTCTTAAATTTAACAGCGGTGTTAAAATGGTTTATGCTGTTCAGGGAATTAAGGAATTCTTTTACATTAAAAATGTTTCAGCTCCATATCAACCCATTCATTCTGGACACGCTCGGGAGCGCCCCCTAGCGTCTGAGGAAACCTCAGCGGGTGAGCTCCTATTTATTAGGTTCTCTGATGAAACAACAAAGTGCAAAACTGATTCAGAACCTAAAACCGTACATTAACATCAGGGACGTGTCCTAAGAAGATCCAGTGTGTGCAGTCCTGTGGCCTGTTCAAGTAAGTAGAGCACACTGGACTCTCCCAGTGAAGAATCGAGCTGTCCTGTGTTCATCACCTACTAAACTATGAAGGAACATGAGAAAATCACACATTTAACGTCTTCAGAGAGAAAAAAGGCCACTGAGCATAAAACTCTAGCACTGAATATAACGCAGGAGGCCTTTCCTGTAAGTGGCCTTGAGAGTCAGAGCCCATAAAGCACCATCAAACCACTGGAGGTGGTTTAAAGTGACTGTTCCAACAAAACAGCAGTGTTTATGGTCTTCATTCCATGAATACATATTCATATATATATATAAATAAAGTAGAGGAGGCAGTGGATAGGGCAAGATGGAGGCAGATGATCCGCTGTGGCGACCCCTAAAGGGAGCAGCCGAAAGAAGAAGAAGATGAAGAAGAAGATATATATATATGAGGCAGTTAAAGAAGAACGACAGCATGACGTGACGAAATGCTCCAGGATGAGAATAACTGCTGATTTCACGTTTTCACCACTTCTGGTCTTCCTAGCTATGTGTAAAGGGAAGGGAGTGAATTTCTCTACCAAACTTTCAGCAGAAAACACCAAACCAGAGTCTAATTCCCCAAGATTCCTGTCAGCAAATGGAACAGGTGGTAGACACTCGTAACTTTGTTTGGTCTGCAAGGATGTAATGGTCCACATAAGGTCTTGTATTGTTCCAGCAGTCTAGATTAGACTGCGATGAACTATCTTAGACCGTAGGACCGTATTTACAGGACTAAACTATAAGATGAAAGCAAGGTCATTCAGAGTGGTTTGGTGTGAAATGGTTGATTATAGAGACTCAGGTTTCGTTACAGTAGTGGTGATAGGAACCAGGGGTTCAACACACCTTTCTGACTCAGGAGAACAGAGCATCTCACACCAATCAGTGGAGCCGGACGAAGTACACAAACCCTGTACTGGAGTTAAAGTAGATACTCAAGGTAAAATATTCCTCCAGTAAAAGTAAAAGTTCCTCCCTTTAGACCTCCACTTGAGTAAAAGTACTAAAGTATTTCCCTTCAAATGTACTTAAGTATAAAGTAAAAGTACTAAAAGAGGAATTCTGGCTCTGATGTCCTGTTATCATTTTTATAACCAGACTGGCTTCATGAACTCATTTCAGGTGAAAGTCCTCCAGCGTCTCTCTTGGTAAACCAGTCTTTTAATAGAACGTCATTAATTAGTGACGCTGACGTCTATTAAAATGATCAGAAGCACAAAACACTGAAGGTAAACAGTTTCCATCAGGGAGAACCGAGTGGCTCTGAAATCACTTTTTACACACAAGCAAAGTTTCAGTTTCAGATTTATTTACAACTTAGTTCCAAGTTTTTACAAGAATTTTTTTTCTCCCAAATGTTTATCATCACGGGGCGGCACGGTGGCGTGGTGGGTAGCGCTGTCGCATCACAGCGAGGAGGGCCTGGGTTCGATTCCCCGGCCGGGTGATCGGGGTCCTCTCTGTGTGGAGTTTGCATGTTCTCCCCGTGTCTGCGTGGGTTTCCTCCGGGTTCTCCGTTTTCCTCCCACAGTCCAAAGACATGCAGTCAGGCCAATTGGACATGCTACATTGCCCCTAGGTGTGAGTGTGTGAGTGACTGTCTGTGTCTGTGTGTCTGCCCTGTGATGGACTGGCGACCTGTCCAGGGTGTATCGTGCCTTTCGCCCGAAGACTGCTGGGATAGGCTCCAGCACCCCCCCGCGACCCTGACGGAGAAGCGGCTTGGAAAATGGATGGATGGATGGATGGATGTTTATCATCACACTATCCTTTAGTCCATAAGCAGACTATATGAGTCTGATATGAAGGTAACGTTTATTAATCACACACACACACACACACACACACACACACACACACACATCTTCTAAACCACTTATCCTTCTGGGTCACAGGGGTGATGGAGCTCATTCCTGCGGTCACTGGGCGGAAGGCAGGATACACCCTGGACCGGTTGCCGGTCCATCACAAGGCAAACAGGCCTTGGGGAGATTGAGCATGTCCAGTTGGCCTGACCGCAGGTCTTTGGACTGTATTTATTAACCAGGCAGCCTTTATTAAACTCAGAGTCCACTGAGGGGCGTAGCTGAGTCTTACACAGAAAAGCAGGAAATGAAAGGAGTAAATGGACAAAACAAAATATGACCAAATTATTGCAAAAGTACGTAAAAATAAAAATGAGGAAATGTTACGACAAATCGGGACAGCCAGTTCACTATTAAGCAATTGATTGATAAAAAATAAATGAAGTAAGTAAAAGATGTAAAAACACGACTAAAACCTCTACACTGTTAGAACTGAAGGTTCTGTGCAGGAACGTTTTCCTTCATCAGGTACAAACAGTGTAAATGTTCCTCAAAGGTTCTACAGTGGTTCTAAGGTCTGATTGTGGAGCTTAAATCAGTTCCTCCAGGTGAAAAGTGGAAGCAGTAGAGTAAAAGCCTGGAGGCGAGGCGAGGCGGGGTGTGTGGAGTCAGTCCAGCTTAGAACAGATCATTTCAGTGGATTATGGTTCAGTTATGTTCCCTGACTGGAGGTGCTGATATGGAGCCTTGAGGGAACCACCCCAGTGACAGGAGGGGAACTGACCCAGAGACAAGAGGGGGACTGACCCAGAGACAAGAGGGGGACTGACCCAGAGACAGGTTAGGGCCTTTATGTCTGTGAGTTTAATAGTAATAATGAAATGATAATATTGTAAAATAAGTAAAACAAAAAGTAACAATAAAAATATCAATCAGCCAGAAAAACAAGCAGAAGTATATATTTATCTGGTATTTAACGCCATATACTGTTTGCAGGGAGTTTAAAGTGTTTATGCTTAAAAAACACAATAAAACCAGGTCCATGCTGGCGCGCACGTGCCTCGTTGGCCCCGCCCCCTCCTTCTATATAGGCTTCCTACACAACCTGCAGTCTGAACATCGCGTGCTTTCGGCCCCCGCCTCGCTTCAGGCTCGACCACCGCCTTCAGACCACAGGCTCGACCACCACCTTCACACCTTCAGACCTCAGGCTCGACCACCGCCAGCAGCCGCTCTTCTGGGTAAGAAACGGACTCGTTTCGTTTATTTAGCCGAACTTTAGTCCGCCGTTCATTCCCAGCGGCGCTGACCACCGGACACGGCCTGACGCTCTGTTTACAAACAAAAGGTCCAAAAGGTGAAGAAGTTGAGTTGAACTTACTGACACTCCCTCCCGGTGAGTCCGCTTTATACCCGGTTCATTCACAACAGAGTGACCCCCAGATTGACCCACACTGGCTTTGTAGTACGTGTGAATGCATTTGTACCGAGATGCATCACTGCTTCGCTCCTCTTTAGTGGGTTTTAGTTTTTGGCAAATTTTTCCGCACTTTTTATTCTAATTGTGCGTTCCACCTTAAATGGTGCATTTTTCCGTTGGCGCCTGAGGGGACAGAACGTAAGAATTCATTATTTTGAGAGAGGACTTTCTCATCACATCACGTCCTGTAGTTGTGGACATTGTGCAGACACTAGTGCGGCGTTTCTGAACCCCCTGTTTGTTTTCCACACCAGCTTTAACCCAATAATGGGCTCTGAAAGGGCTGATGAGTTGGATCAGGGGTGTTGGGAGCAAAAGTGCAGGGCAGTGGGCCTCCAGGACATTTACATGTCCAGCGTTTAGCAGACGCTCTGATCCAGAGCGGCTTACAAGAAGAGCTCTGTCTGTCTAGAGAAAGTCTCTCTGCTAGTTACCAGTAGGTTAGAGAGAAAGTCGGTCCTGAGCTCAGATACTGATAGAGACACAGTCACTGTAGATACAGAGAGAAAAGAAGCAGAGCTGAACACAGAACAGTGCAATACAACACACTACAACACACTACCGTAAACTACAATACACTACAACACACTACCGTAAACTACAATACCGTAAACTACAATACACAGTGAAGTACAATAAAATAAGTGCAGCTTATAATTCAGTGCTCATCTAAGTGCTGTGTAAAGAGACGTTTGAAGACAGCAAGGACCAGTTGTGATGGATGCTCCACCTGAATTGCTCCATCTGTAATGCCTGGACTGCAGACAGAACGGACCGTCCAGCTCTTTGGAGAAACAATGTAATATGTAAAGCTCCATTGCACTGAGCATTGACATGACCTCGTCATGAGTTGATCAAAAGAGTAACCCTGATCTAGAACATCGAGACCATGGTAGAACAGTGGGGGGTGGGGAGGGTCCGTACTCAGTGTTCCAGCTCAGCCTTGTCTCAGTTTGACTTGCGCTCACTTTGTGTCTCTATGGTGTTTTTTGTTTGGGACTAAATTGAAATATTTCACATGCATAAAGTTCACAGTATGATCACCCCAAACAAATCGGCATCGTAGATGGTGGTGTTTTTATTTATTTGTTTATTTATTTATTAGCATTTAAAAGTGCCAGCTGACCTACATACCTTCACATTGCAGTAACGTTTCATGACAAATGGACAAAAAAAGGTGCAAAATGATTTGGAATGAAATATAATTGTAATTAAACTGTATTTTTCTTTTGTCCAGTGAACGTACCCTTTCTCAGTTTCTTTTTAAAAAAGTTCTTGACCACAGGCATAAAATCCAAAATTGCCCATCTGCTTTAGCTGACCTCTTATCCCAAAAGCCTGCGCATGGTCATTAGTTTGTTTGGACAGATAAGATGCTTTGGAATGTCGTCAATATCCGTAGTTTTTGAAAGTGGACGTGCATTCTCCATACTTGAGCTGTTTCTTATATAGCGGGATGAATGGAACCAACTGTTGACCACAGCAGGCTTCATTTACTCTTCAAAAGACTTCAGTTGATCTTGTTAGGATCTGAAGGAAGAAGCACCTCTTTTAGCTTTAGTGTTCAGTTTAGTGTGTGGCCGTTCACACTTTGGTCCAGTTCACTGGGCTTTTAGGTGTTGCGGTCAGAGGACCAGCTCTGCATGCTGACCATTTACATACTAATCAGTTCAACAGCTGTCATCCCTGTTCTTACCACCTTAATAAGCGTACAGCTGAGTTGCTGATATTGTAATGGCTCTTTGTGGTGATGCCGTTTATTGTGAGTACTGATGTACAAGTGGTGTTATTTTTGGGGGGTATATGTTTTGCGGTCTTCAGACGGAGGGAGGATCTTCACACACATGCAACAGCCATGTTGGGAATGCAGTGTGCACGCGTCAGACACGTGAGGTGGGGTGGGCTGGGCTGGGGGGAGGATGGACAAATGAAGGCAGGGAGGGCTAGAGGAAGGATCTTGGGCTTGAGTTGACGTTGCGTCAGGCAGAGAATCCAGCCTGCTTACTGGTTTTGTGTATGTGTGTGCACCATGAGCACCCCGACCAGTCTGCAGCCGAGCTGTATAGGCGTAGTAAAAATGTTCTTAATCTTGAATGGAAGTCAATGTACGAAGATTTTTCTCCAAGTGATCTTGTTCCATGTCTATTTTCCTTATCATCCTGCCTTCCCTTACAGCTCTAACAGAGCAGCAGCTCGGTGTAAAGCCAGCATGCACAAAGCTGCTGAAGCCATCGCCAGCGCTAGCTGCATTGTTTAGGCAGAGAGGAGCATTCCGGTGGCTCGGTGGGAGACCCCACACTCAATCACACACAGAGAGGGTGGGCTGAATTGGAAGAGAGGGGAGGGACATGGATTGTGTGGAAAGTGGTGATTAGCTGGCGGTATGAAGGAGAACCTTCATATTCAAAAGAATTCTTTTCAGGGAATTGGTTGAGGGCTGGTATAGCACAGATGGACAAAGAGTGTCCAGTGACTCTGTGCTGCTGTTATTGGGTAATTTTGCTGAAAAAAGAGGAGCTGTATGCTATTCCAGTCTATATCCAGTTTGTACCTTGAGTGAAAAATGGAGATGTGGTGAATGGAACCAGACGTCCCTCTAAAAGCTCCTCGCAGAAAGTTCCTACATGAACTGGTTTTGAATTCACTGCCTGATGGCTGAGATGCTGTTTTATGATGGTTTTGACCTGAAACATGTTTCTTTAAAATGCATTAGTGGTGGAGAGGTACATGCAAGCAGTGGTAAAATAAATTGGTTCCAAAACTTAATTTTCCAGATTGTCCACCATTTGTAAAGTCTGACACTTGTGATTTTGGATGGTAAATAAAATGATTATATTTGTGTTGTAGACAAGTCGACCCCTGGTTCCTATCACCACTGTAAAGAAATGGGTCTGTTTCTCTACAATGAATGGTTTCACATCAGACCGCTCTGAATGAGCGATTGAGTTCTGCAGAGACTTTGACATTATGTTCAGTGTGATTTCATTATTTTTGCATGCCTGATTTGTTATAGTGTGGTACATGCCTAATAAACTGCATCATCTACTTCCTTATGAAACGCACACCACAATTTGGGTTTGTGATTCCTATTTCGTGTAGAGCAACAAAAATGGGGAAGCAAAACAAAATTTGCCAACACTTTTTGGCTACGTAACTTACTTATACAAGTTTCTGCAAGCATAGTATGAGAACGATCATCAGCCCGGCGAGCAGGTTTTAGCACCAGGCTACTATGGGCTATAAACTTCTTTGTTGAGGGCGAATAACATGACCATGATTGGCTAAACTCTAACCTGGCATCCATAATGGCTACAGCATACCTTGTTTTTCTCAAACCTCTGCAGCCAGTTCCAAGTAAAGCTGTTCATATATGTTAACACTCTTCACCTTGACATGCCCAGTATGTCACAAACCTCCAGCCGAGATTTTCCACCGAGAAGAGAAAGCCCAGTCACTTAATCTGATTATTTGCAGGTACCACTAACAAACTACTTAGACAGCTTAGTAACTGCTCTTCACCTTGGCTGGACGGATTAAAAAGGCCTTTTGTGGCCAAACGTGTGATCTCAGCCAGGAAACCTGAACCTGGCGAGAAACTCCTCAAGTGGTCGACTGTGCCTTACTTTTGCTGCTATTAATGCGGTTTGCTTAATCCAATTATTCAGAGTCATGTAGCTTATTAAAAGGATCCAAGTACTTTGAAGGATGACAGCTTCTTTACTGGAGCGAATCCTTCATGGAATACTTTTGGCAAACGGGTTATTACTTTTGGTGAACGTAATCTGATTGCGCTTCATGTAATATCTTTCCTAAAGAAGAAAAGTGTTGAATGTTTGGATGGCGACCTACGTTACATCACTGTAGCTGACCAGCAGGGATGCTAACTGTAACTATCAAGCAAGTGAAGTGGAATAGGGTTATATAATGGCAGAAAGAACCGTGCCGAGCCATGTGGTTCAACATCACGGAAGGCATACGTGACTGGAGAGGTTTCGGCATAAAGAGGCATGCTAGTTTTTGTTAACGCCACTGAGAATGTCTTGGAAGGGGTGGGGCTTTTGTTGTAGGTTGTGGCTTTATGGGAATCATACAGGCCATTAAAGATCACATATGTGCTTAAATAAATAGTTAGGCCAAACACGCTAACATGACTGCTAGGTTTATTTATTTTATTCCCAACCCCCCTCTCTGTAGTGTTGTGGCGGGCACCCTGTGGAAGCCACAAAGACCATGATCCATTCTGACAGCTGGCAGAGAGCGCGAGAGAGAGAGAGAGCGCGAGAGAGAGAGAGTCCGTCTGATTGGGTGGGATGGGCCTTTATAAAAGGGCAAAGCTCTAGTGTGAGCTTCCTCAGTTGAACAGGAGTCCCTGCATGCTTGGCTCTCTCATCCTGTAACTTCCAGTCTGTGAGGATTTGCGCTACTTGGCTCTGCAGCCACAGAGCCTCTAACAGCTAAAGAGTTGTGCTGGTATCTGTTCCAGCTGTTCGGGACTTTCCTTCCTGCCTTGGAGCAACTTTTCATAACCGTGTTCGTCTGCAGGACCGCTTTGATTCTTCTTACATCTGCATGTTTGCAACCAGGTTAGCAGACTGATCCTGGACATATAGCTTTGTACGCTTTCCCTGCACCTCCCATGCCCTCTTCCTGGTAGCTAACTAACTTCCTAGCTGCTGTGTTGTTTAAAAGACTGCCTTCGAGACGCCTTTCCTTCTGTGGTTGTGGTTTTCATCCAGCTTTGGCAGATTGGTAGAGAATTGGGTGAAATCCTTTGTCACCCTATCCTTGTATTCCTACAGCTCTCAAATATGCTAGCTTCTTATATAAAAGTCTCTTTGAGGGCTTTACTGAGGTGATTTTTAGCAGCGATGACCGATTTATAGAACTTCCCAAAGTGGTGTCTGTAATTCTAGTTTGAGTTCCTTTTTAACTTTAGCTGAGTTAACCGCCAGGGTTTAGCATGGTAAGTTTGCTGCACCCTGAATGGCAGTACTGGTCAGATCCAGCCTAAACATGCTTATGTAATAAGTTGCATTCCCTTACATTTGGTAGCATGACAAAGGATCAAGTAGGTCAAATCCAAAACTTGTGTCCAATGTCCAAGCATGTGGATTTGCCTCTCTGTATGGGGTCCGAGATCAGCTGGGCTTAGTTTGCCGTTGCCTGAGGCTAGAGACGTTCCCTCTCTGGCGTCGACTGGGTTTAACACGGCAGACCGAAACTTTTCACTTGAACAGAGACTCAAATAGTGGATGGTAAACTTTCATTGTTTGAGCTGAAATGATCTTCTAGCTTTTGAAAGTCAGTTTTGTTCACCACAGGATGTCCAAGAACTAGGAATATAAGGATACATTGATTTGAAGATGCTGTTGCAGCTGCATTTTGGAAAGTCAGAATAGCCATATTTGATGACCTATAAAACATCAGCACCTGTGCTTTAGGCTCTTACATGACGCATTTTCAGTCAGCATTTTTCTGTCCTTAGTCTGCCGAGAGGGGAAAGTTATAGTCGGTGGAAAACGACCCTGTGCTACAGATACATCAGTTAGAGATTAGGTTGAAATGCTCCTTTTTAAATACACTCTGCACTGTGAGACGGAAGGCTTTACAGATGTCTTTTGTCCCGTCCAGGTCCATCAGCTGTCTCCTATAGGTCCATCCTAGCGGCGTACCAAAACCTGCAAGTATGATCATCAGACTGGGACGCTTGACCCCTGGGTACTTCCGTCTCCTGCAGGTATGTGACCATTTCTCTCCGATAGGAACACGGAGTGTTTTTCATTTCACTTACTGTCTGTCAGTGAGTGAAATGAGCCAATGGTGTGTTTTTGTAGTTTGCTTTTAGCCACTTTTAGTTACATTTCTGCATAAATTAATGATAAATGTGTAGGCAGTCATAAAGCGAAGTTTCATGTTCGGATGTGCTGTTCAGGAGATACTTGGTTGTCCACAATGGTGGTGAATGGAACCAGATGTCTGAAGAGTTTAACGCTTCACAGAAAAAAAGCTCACAAAAGTTAATAATGAAATGGTTATGATTGTTTTTGTATCAAGCTTGTTTAATGACCATTTTAAGATGAGCGTTTGGCCTAAAGCAAAACAGTCCCCAAAGAAAAGTGTTTTATCAGCAGCGTTACATATAAGAACTCAGTCACCGGTCACTCTGTATTGTCAACGAAATGGCTGCATTTGGGCTGCGGCTGTTGCACCGTCTGGTTCCTATCACCACCACTGTAAAGAAACCGGACTCAGTGTGTTTCCACTTAGAATAAATCCCTCAGGACTGAGCTACGCAGAATTTTTTTAACATTGGTGGAATTCCCCTTTAATGGTGGTGAGATGATTGTAATGGCTTTTAAATGAATAATAAATGATATCTGAAGGAGTACATGCCCAGGAGGATAATATCAAATAAGTTTACGGTCTTGGCTTGTTGGGTTCCAGTTAGCTGTGAAAGGTTAGTCCTGCGCTGGCTTGCTGTTGGCCTCAGGACAGTGGGCCTGGTGAGCTGAATTAAGGCCGTGTTAACTCTGGAAATACTAGCTCAGACACATCCAGTGTGAGTTGGTCAGGATTCGCCTGACTGGAAATGCAAAAATAATATGAAAACCACAGAGAGATTTAATGATGTGTCGTAAGAACTGTAATGGAGTTTGTTCAGATAATTACGGACAGTCGGACTCCCTGCTGAGACTCGGTCACTTTGCTAGTAAAACGGTTTCTTCCCCATACGCTTCTACTGGATGTCTAAATTAATGAAGAGTGATTAGTAAATCTTGATCTTAAGTACCTTTATCGTCTTTCTATTCTTAGTCCTCTCTAAGCCCGGTTTAATCTGTCTGTTTTAATGGTTCTTGCTGAAGGCTTGTTAAAACTTGATTAGCGGCGCCACCTTGTCATTAACTGTCCAGACCAGTTTTCTGCCCGAGTTGACATCGACTGGGACAGTTCTTGTGTGTGTTTTAACTGGACAGTGGGCCCATGAACCTAAAGACCCCTAGTGAGGCCCACCTCAGTCACTGTTAAAGCCCTGGCTACTGATCTAATTACAAAATGTGTTAAATTCTGGCTGTACAGATTTTATTTATTTATTTATAATTTTTTAAACTTTTTTTTTTTTTTTCCCCTCTCATTTTCACCACTTTGGTCATTTTCCTAAACGAGTACCTCTGGCAGGTTTTGGTAAATAACGCAGTTTTCAAAATATGCCTTTCTGTTCAGTTTTGGTGTCTTACTCTCTTTGCTCTATTCCCTGTTCCCCAAAAACACTGGCCTCTCTGAATATTTAATAACTGTGCACCAGCCGTTCGCCTGACGACACGGCTTTATTAAAGCTTCCGTTACAATGGATATATGAAGTGTCAGGAAAGCACTAATGCGCTGGATAAGAGGACATCCGCCCTTTTCATTTTAAACGGAGTATTTAGTCACGTAAATAAACCAGAACAACAAATTCCCCTTTTTACACAGCAGAGAAATGTGAAAATGTCTAAAATTTGAATTGACGGTACAGAAAATGGGCAAATGGGTCTACAAAGAAAATCATGCTGCTATAGAAGTTTGACCAAAAGTCTGACTTGTATTGAAAGTTCGATTTTCTTTTTTTTTAATGACTTATTTTATCAAAATGGTAGACATTTTATCAACATCTAATATGCTGAAAATATTTTATAAAAATCTGATATTAAAATAGAAAATGAGCAATTTCAGAATGCCATTATTTTGAAATAAAAAGCGACAGTATTGAGAAATTAAGTTATTTTGAAGTAATAAAAATATAAAGATTCATTATTTTTGAGCTGTCAGAAATAAGCCTTTTTTAACAATGCTTCAGTGTTGAGAAAGTCGTTACTTTGAGATTAAAAAGTCCAGATATTGAGGTTAATGAGTCATTTTTGAGGTAATGTTTGAAAACATTGAGAAAGTAATTTATTTTGAGAACACGTCAATATTTAGAAAATGTCATTTTGAGGTAAAAGTTAAATCTTCAGACATGATGAGTAACAACTGACATACTGCTGAAAATGTTTCCATATGCAGGTCATATTTGACCTCTAACCCTGACTGTAATCAGCATATTGACCACTCTGTGAATAAGGCTAACGCTGTCTGGCTGTACTTACCTTTTCCTGTCTGTCCGTCATTGTAGAGGCAGGTAGCCGGTGAGGTTCAGACGCAGCCACAGGACCGTGCCCTCAACCAGATCGCCATGTTGCTGGCCATCATGGGTCTCAGCCTGTCCTACTACAGTGCCAAGCAGATGACTGAGAAAGTCCAGCGCGTCCCTGGGCCCTGAAGTGACCCTGAACTCTGGTCCGTTTGTATGCCGTAGCTGAAGAGACCAAAAAGCCGAATTGGAGATCGAGACGGAGGGTTGGGGAGAGAAGAGATTAATGAAGTTGTAGGGCACGGTTTTACACTTTCATCACCACCGTAAGCCTAAGACACTGGAGTTCACTCACCATGAGAAGAGAGTTCAGGGCTGCTGCTGGGGGTCCTCTGACTGCAGCTTAGCATAGAATGGGTGGGTGCAAGTTTTACACTGGGGCCAGAAATTAAAGCCAGAAGGAAGCTGAATGGGGCCTGGGTTGATGGTTGCCGTGGTCCGCGGCGCCTCTTTATTACCGCTGAAGTCCCGGGGTCCAGTGCTAGTGAGGTGCTATCTGACGTTATAATGCTGTTTTAAAGGGAAATGGCTCCGTAGCTGGTGACCTTGGCTAAGAATCGATGCCCTTTAAAGGGAAGCACCTCTGTATGTATTAAGCAGTAATCGAACACAGGCCAGGTTGATGAGTGGTAGCTGTGTACTGTGTCTAAGAATAAATGCCTTTGAAAGGACAGAGCAGGTGCATTATGTGAGCAACCATTGACCGCAGGCTTAAACGAATGAAGGCAAAGGTATTTTTTGGCTGTATAGCTGCAGGTAAGATGCCACAGCATCCTGAGAACTCGTCTACACAACTGAACGAAATTACATTTCTTTTAGACACTGTGAACGTTTTTACTGCACTGTCAATGCAAGCTTGTAAATGAGCTTACAGCAGCAAATCTAGACCTGGTTAAAAGGGACTTTTCCTCCTTTCCGTTTTGTATTCCTCTCTTTTTCTTGTATCTGCAATGCTTAGTAGGTGTTTACTGTGACCTTTCTAATGCATGAGTGTGAACTGTGATAGTTACTAAGGACATCTGTGGTAATGAATGTATGTTGCTATTTTGAAAAAAACAAACAATAAAGCTGTGAAGATTTTGAATAAGATGGTTACCTGCCTGTTTGAAATGCTGCGTTGTTCAAACATTAACTTTATCTGATCAATTAATACACCTGGGGTATTTCACAAAGCAGGGTTTCTCAGTTTTGCCAGATAGCTTAAGCCAAAAGTCAAGTCTGACCAATATGAAATGAGCCGAGGGACATTACCACTGGGCAATCCTCGATTTCGGGTTATATGACTATCTTAAAAAATCTGCGTTGTGAAGGACTCCCCTGGTTACGAAGCCTTCAGCCTGCGCAAACGCTTTACCATGCAGAAATGGCACTTTAACCGGGCACTTCACACGATGGTAAACTAGTCTAGTTCTAGGTGAGTAAGTTGTGACATCACAAACTAGAACATTCACAAACTCTTTACTGCAGGGTAGTTCATAAGACTACATGACACCAGGGTTGGGAGAGGTACTGAAAAATTAGTAGTTGACTACTAATTTAACTTAGAACTATAAACTAACTTAGTTTGTAGCTACGTTCCCAAAATGTTGAGCAGCTACAATTCGGCTACTTTTCCAGAAAAGGTAGTTGCTGCTTTTTAGTTACTTTCAAAGCATGACTGTCAGAACCAAGCAGGCCCAACTGATGGTGTGAACAAGACACTGCATTTAATCCTGAGCCAGAAAGAAACACACAACTGAAAAGCTGCAAATAAACAAAAAGATCAGCAAACGGCGAAACCAACAATCAGACTTACACACCCAATGGCCTGATATCCAATACTAGTTTAGACTAAAGGCAAAGTCAATCATTCCAGGCTTTTCCAAAAAAATCTACAAAAATAATGGAAAACACACCAAACAATTTGTGCAAAGCATCATAAGCTGTTGAAATAAAACCGTTCTAGTTGAAAGATTTCAGCCAGATCTGTAGAGACGTGACTTTCAGAGCCCTTTAAACTTCAGTAACACTTTAGACTCTAAATCGTCATCAGTGACTCTGACTCTGTTCGTGGTGAGAATCAGGGCTGAAAACTCGCTCCACTGTTGCAGAGCCGCTGCAGCTCCACAGTAGAACTAGATTTTAGATAAAATAACAAATAATCCTCCTTTACTCTAAAATCACTATAACACACAGGTCTAACACAGTTTAAAAGTAAATGGTCTTAAACGCTGGAGTTAATGTAGAACTGCTGATTCACCCTTTAACCCTGAAGACCAGCGCAGATGGCTGGTCACCATAGCAACACAGATGACAGTCTCGTCCAGCTAGTAGCTACGAAACGGCAAAGAGAGACATTTAAGATGAACATCGATCATTTGGAGACGAATGGACTTATTAGTGTTTATAGTCACTCCAGCTGGTTTCCTGATACGTTTAATATGCTACAAGTTGTGAAGCTGAATGAGCTTCTCATCCTCCAGCTTCTCGTTCAAATTCTCCCATTCCACCTTAAATGGCATAGCAATACAATCATTTAAGGTGGAACGGGAGAATTTGAACGAGAAGCTGGAGGATGAGAAGTGACTTCAGCCTCATATAAAGTCGAACATTAAGAGACATTTTACAAGAAGTTTCCCTGAGATGTGAGAAAAGCAGAACAAAGTGAGTTTGTGTTTGTTTTTATCCTGAACTAGAACATCAGCGCATACTGAGACATACTTACAGCCAAGATGGTAAAACAGACAGAAATGTCGTGACTCCCAAGGTGGTTTCATTATTGATGAAAATGGCGTTTCTTACCAGTTCTGTTGCTCGAGCTGTCCGGGGCTCAGTCATTATTGCACAGTCGCCACCAGCCCAGCAAACGGCTGCGTTCTGTAGTTCAGGTTTTTTAGGAAGTTACTGAAGCCTGTGGTGAAAAATTTCACTATAGCTACACAAAAATTTGTAAATGCTACAGCTACCTAACTACAAAATGTAGCGCACTACTTAGCTACTCCCCCATCCCTGCATGACACCTACATAAGCCTTTAAAAACAGCTGACCTAAATCTACTGTAAACATATAAAAGCTTATTCCAGCAACCAGCAGTTGTCATGAAAAGCTTATGTAGGTGTCATGTAGACTTATGACCACAGAGCCAGATCGCCACAGATCCAGCCTGTTTTACTGCAACGCCAAGCAGACTTGAGGGGCTCCGAAATGACCCTAAACTCTGGCCTGTTTGTGTCGCAGAGCCAAATAAACTGAAAAGTCTGATTGAGATGGGAACGTTTTCTGATACCACATGAACACATTGATACCATCTCAGGACAGACAGATGTATTGTTAATGTGATAAAGCTGCCCATTGCTAATAACTGCGCAAACCTTGTAGTTAGAAGTGACTGACATGACAATTTTGCTACTTCTCAAGTTGACAATGACTGTCTGAATGCATCATCACATGTCCTATGATTGTCTGGTTTGACTGGCTATGTGGCTCGGAGCAAAGCAAAGGCCTTCTGTTAAGTTTTGTTCTGTTGGCTGAACGCAGTTCAAATAAAAGCAAGCAAGCCATAAGATCATGGTCTTAAGAGAATAACTCAGCAGACCCTTAAAGAGCTGCGGGTTTGATTGGCATCAAATCTAGCTCAGCGCGATTGCTTCCTGAATTGTAGTCAGCCAGCTGTCCACAGAAGCGTGCCATCTGTGCCAAACAGGAAGCGGTCAGAACCACAGACAGCAGCTTCCTCTCTGAGCTCACACTGCGTTGTCTGTAAGCAGGCCTGGATCTCTCAGCCCTCTGAATCTTGAGGTACCTGGCATCGATAGTTTGAGAGGAGCAGTTTGAAAGCTCTGCAGCCACACAATATGTCCAAAAGTTTGTAGACAACTGGGTCCAGTGTTTCTTCTGCAATCAAGAGTAGTGATAGGGAGCAACGTGTACCCCTCTGGGAAGAATGTATACTAAATGTTGGAACATTGCTGTGAGGATTTCAGTAAGCATTAGTGATGTAGCTCACAGTTCCACAGCCCAGTGCTGCGGGAGCTTTATACCCCTCTAGCCCACGTATGGCATTAGGCATGAAGCTGACGTTCTAGGTTGGAGCTGGACCAGAGTGTCCCATTCTATTGGTCAATGCTCTGGAAATGATTCAACATGTGAGTCTGCAATTGAACACTGTTTAAAGTAGCTGGATTTACTTTAGAGAAGGTGTCTGCATACGTTTGGCCACATAGTGTAGATGTTGGCAGGTTTTCTTGCTGGTCCTGCTCTTAAGGTGCATTGAGATCGGAAACTTCCAAGTTCACCACAAACAAATTGTTGCCAAAGATGCATAAATACAAAAAGTGGTAAATGTGGGCAAGTTAAGTGTTACTCAAGTTTACAAGGTGAGATGTTTCACCAACCTGTATTTGACTACATCTGTATATTTGTGTTGTAGTCATCACACTCTCTGGTTCCCATCATCACCACTGTAAAGTAATCCAAGTCAGCTAGTTTATATCCAATCAGCTTTAAGAATGGGTAAAATTCCACTTTTGTCAAAACATAAAGCTGATTATTTTCACTGGCACCACTGTAAAGAAATCTGATTCATCAGGTTTTCCTATAAATAAACTGTTTGTAGAGATTGATTATTATTTTGAACTGTTTGAACTTTGCAGACATTTTGAAAAATGAGCGGAATTACCTTTTAACTCTTTAGTTTGCTCTGGTGTGTTATCTGGGCCCCCTGGGTCTTGTACATGTTATCAGCTGCATTATCATTTAAAGGATGTTGAAAGATGTTAGCTGTGAGCTATCAGAGCTTTTTACAACTGGGACATCAGATAAGAGTGAATGGGTGAGGATGTGCTTTTGTTGTTTGTCAGTATTTATCCCTTACTGTGAGGACAGGCTGTTCACCTATAGGTTTTCTTGAAAGTGCTTTGCTGAGTCACACAGGCCAGTGTCTGGTGATGAGCTCATTTAGCGTGAGAGGAAAAAGAGGAAGTTTAGAGTAACGTGAGGACCCGTGCTAGCTCGCGTGCTGGTCTACTGCTGCTGGCAAAATATTTAAAGCAGTGGTTTCTAGTCCTGGTCCAGCAGGGCCCCCACTTTTATCTGCGCTATCCCAGTCGATCAAACTAATCTGCAAAAGAATTTCTGCAGATGTAGTCATTCAGCCAAGACATGTTTGGTGTCCAAATTTGGCTTTTTATGTTTAGCACTGGAACTAATGTTGCTAATAAACAGTAAAAGTCAGTAGTCGTCCAGATCTTTTCTATAAACACGCTGGAGTGGTTTAGAACACGTGTTGTGCTGACAAGTCTGCATGACCTTAACGAAGACATGGATGCGGTTTGAGAGATGTTTTGGTAATGTATTTACTAAAAACGATTTGGGTGACTATTGGCTTATAGTGTTTGTTAGCAAAGTTAGCCTTGTAGCTCTAAACTAAACTAAAGAAGCTAAACTTGCATACCAAATATCTTTCGGCTGATCAGCTACATTTTTGAGGTAAGTGTCCCTTAAACCAAAAGTCAAGCCAATAGGAGAAGATATCTGCGATATTCCTATTGGTCAGTTGTCACGTTTTCCTGCTTTACTTAGAAATCCTGCTTTAAGGAAACTTCAAGACTTCAAGACCAAAACATAGATCATAATTCAGAATTTAGGTTTAGGTGAAATATATGTTGCTCATCAAGGTTAAACGCCTTGAGTTCTGAGTTGGTACTGACGGCGCGTTTGCATGGAGGAGAGTTAAAATAACAAAGAAGGCTGCCCCTGCGGCTTTACTGTCCTTCCCTCACTACAGGATATTTATCACACCAGGGTCATCAGAAGGGCACAAAACATCATCAGGGGCAGTGCACACCCCCAGCACAGACTCTTCACACTCCTACCTCAGGCAGACGTTACAGGAGTGTGAAGTCCAGGACAACTAAGGGCTGACCAACAGCTTCTATTCACAGGCCATCAGGCTGGTGAGCACCTCACTCACTGCCTCTTCCCCTCCCAGTCTGAACTGGTTTAACCTTCCACTCAACAACTGCACCTTACCTGCACTGCACTGCTGCTGTTAGAACAATACTGTTTACATCTATTACTGCACAGAGTAACATTGTTTACTGTTTACATCTATTACTGCACAGAGTAACATTGTTTACTGTTTACATCTGTTTTCATCTGTCACTTGATGCACTTTATGAACAGCTGCTCCACTTATTTGCACATGAGCACGTGTAACTTTAATTTTATTTCAACTTTGCACATACTGTACACTTTTTGCTTTTACCTTTTAGTTATTCTTATATTTTCTTTTTTTTATTCTCATAAGAATATATATGGTGAAGGGAGGAAGAGCAAAGTATTGTACAGTATTTCATTGTACAGTGCAACTGCCTGTTCTGCTGTGCACATGACAATAAAACTCTTGAATCTTGAATCTCCGGTCTTCTTAATTTCCTCTTTATTTCCTTTTGGCTCGCCATAAGCCAGGAAGCTAGACTGTCTAGACATCATACCAATGGGTTCTGACTGTTTCTGTTTGCTGCTTGGTGGAGAAAAGGCCATGCACGTTGCTGTGCACACACTGGCTGGGCCGGTGATGTCATACTTCAATCTCCTGCCCTGCCGCTCTCCCGCCCCATGCCCGCTTTTTCCGATGGGGCGAGACTTCAGTGTGTCACGTGTTTTTCTCTCAGTTCCCCCTCGCCTTTAACCCAAACCCCCCGCCCCTTATGCATCACTGGGCAATTTGGGCAAAAAAAATCTGTCAGGGTGGCTCAGAAAGACAAGCTCAGGACATGAACCTGAGAGCTGTGCTCCTATTGGCTGGACCAGTGATGCGTCAGGAAGCTGTGTCTGTTCTGAGCCATGGAGATAAAAGGGAAGGGGATCACACTTTGGCGATGAGGGAGATACTGATGATGACTTTAAAATAACATAAAATCTGTTTTTGTTTCAGTTGCAAATTTGCAGACAGTACAGGCCTTATTGTGGATGACCAGTGATGTCTAATGGATTGATTTGGATCTGGAAGTGGTCAATACTGTGTAATAGTGTCGATCATGGAATTCAGTGCATTCAACTGTGATACAGTGTAAGGCTTAGAGAATGTCTAAACAGACTAGAGAATAATCCTTCAAATTCCCTTGCTGGTTAATCTTCTAAAAGATTGATCCAGATATTTTTAAAGAATAATATTATTATTTTGGCTCTACACTGTAAAAAAGACTATAAATGTACAGTGACTTACTGGGCTGGTAGTTACTGTAATATTTACACCACTCATACCGTAATGTTTATTTACAGTAATGACAAACTGTGCTGTATTTTAAAATACAGTAGCCTTCATTTTCACAAAACTACATATTGACAGCAGTATATTACTGTTATCAAAAATAACGTCTTTCTTATGTATGTATATATATATTGCATTCTAAACACTTTTAAAGCTAAATCTTTCAGTATTTACTAAAAGATTCATTTAAAAACTGCATTGTAAAAATATATTCCATCAATTTTTAAGAGCTCCGGTGTTAAAGCTAAAGCTAAAGCTAATATTAACATCATGAGAACAAATCTTAGAGACTGCAGCCCAAAGCTATCTGAAATTAGCTTTATTATACCCGAGGTTATCAGTGAGTTCCTACATTAACGTGTACTTTATTGACACTTGTGACAGAAAAGAAATAAAAAGTCCATGAACTCACATGAATGGCTCATTGTACGGTGGTGAAGGTTGTGCTGTGTAAGCTGTGCTATTAGATAGCCAGCTCGTTTGATCTGGCTAGGCTAATGTTAATGTTAATCAGAAACAGATGTACTATAAGTGCCGTGTTCACTCATGTCAAATCAAATCAAATCAAATTTATTTATATAGCGCTTTTTACAACTGATGTTGTCACAAAGCAGCTTTACAAAAATGGGAATCACAGCACAGAGAATCAGACAAAACACTGAACATAATATACAGAATATACAGAACCCCCGTGAGCGCTGAGGCAAGGAAAAACTCCCTCAGAGCTGGAGGAGGAAGAAACCTCGGGAGGACCAAGACTCACATCTAAAGGGGGGACCATCCTACCACTGGTCAGACAACTTATAAGTTAAACATTGAAAAGTCAATTTTACATCCACGCAGTTCTAATATATTCAGGTGTGTAAAATCAACAGTGGAAACAATTAGAGTTCATATAGATTTGGATGTGATCTGTAGTGGAGAAGCTGCGTTCCAGAAACTTCCATCAGTCTGGTCAATCAGGGGGACAGGGGGACTTGAGGGTGGGACATCCATCAGTATTGGGCCGGACCGGTGGACAGTCAGTAACTCGGAGGAAGGAAAGATTTAGGAATTAGTTTAGACTGTATTTATGAAGAACAGAAAATGTAAAAAATTATCAGAGTGTGACTAATGACTCCGGCAGGTCTGAATATGACAGCCTAACTAAAGGGAGAGAGCCAGAAGGTAACATAGACACGGAGGCTCCCTGAGACACTGGCATTCACCCACTCCACCGTCCACAAACCTGAGTGACTGCATGTAGTGAGTGACAGCAGCACCAGCATCTCAGTTTACCCACAATTCACTATGTCCATGAACCCCTGGATCTGCAGCCTTATCTAAAGGGAATTAACATTAACTACCAAAAGCTAAACTAAACAAGTAAGTTTTTAGTCTAGACTTAAAGATTGAGACTGTGTCTGAGTCCCGAACATTATCGGGGAGATTATTCCAGAGTTGGGGCGCTTTATAAGAGAAAGCTCTTCCTCCTGCAGAGCTTCTCTGAATTTTGGGAACTACTAGGAAGCCAGCACCCTGTGATCTAAGTAATCGTGGTGGTTCATAATAGGAGATAAGGTCTCTCAGATACTCAGGAGCGAGCCCATGTAGGGCTTTATACGTTAACAGGAGAATTTTATAGTCTATGCGGAATTTGACTGGAAGCCAGTGAAGAGCTGATAGGACTGGACTAATATGGTCAAATTTTCTAGTTTTAGTAAGGACCCTGGCTGCAGCATTTTGAACTAGCTGAAGTTTATTTAAGTTACTGCTAGAACATCCTGACAGTAGCGCATTACAGTAGTCTAGCCTTGACGTAATGAAGGCATGTACTAATTTTTCTGCGTCATGTAAGGATAAAGCATTTCTTAGCTTGGCGATGTTACGGAGATGTAGAAAAGCTGTTTTAGTAACATTAGATATGTGTTTATCAAATGCTAGATCTGAATCTATGATAACGCCAAGATTTTTAGCTGTTGAACCAGGTGTGACTGAGAAGTCGGCCAGATTCAACATTAGGTGTGATAATTTATTTCTAGCAGCTTTAGGGCCTAATAGAAGAACTTCTGTTTTATCACTATTTAATAGAAGAAAGTTGTGTGACATCCATGATTTCACATCTTTTACGCAATCCTCCATTTTCTTTATTCTCTGTTTGTCATCAGGTTTGGCTGATATGAAGAGCTGCGTGTCGTCTGCATAACAATGAAAATTAACATTATGTTTTCTAATAACTTTGCCCAGGGGGAGCATGTATAACGTAAATAATAACGGTCCTAAGATAGAGCCTTGTGGAACTCCATATCTAACCTTTGTATAATTGGAGGGTATATTATTTACCCTCACAAACTGAAAACGATCGGTCAAGTATGATTTGAACCACGATAAGGCAGTTCCAGTTATACCGACCATTTTCTCTAATCTTTCTAGGAGGATATTATGATCTATTGTATCAAAAGCTGCGCTCAGGTCAAGAAGTACCAGTAAAGAAACGCAGCCTTGGTCAGCGGCAAGAAGCAGATCATTTGTTATCTTAACTAGAGCTGTCTCAGTGCTATGATGAGGCCTAAATCCAGATTGGAATTTTTCATAGATCTGGTTTCTTTGCAGATAAGAGCCAAGTTGTTGGGCCACGGCCTTTTCTAAAATCTTAGAAATAAATGGTAAATTTGAAATAGGTCTATAGTTAGATAGTACACTAGGATCAAGATTTGGTTTCTTGATCAAAGGTTTAATTACTGCTAGTTTAAAGGCTTTGGGAACATACCCCAGGTTTAATGATGAGTTTACTATTGTTAATAGTGGTTTAATTATGTCTGGTAATACCTGTTTTAATAGTTTTGTGGGAACTGCATCAAGTGTACAGGTTGTGCAGTTTGATGAGGAGATAATTTTCTCCAGTTCTAAATGATGTAGTGGGTTAAAAACTTCCAACCTGACTTCGGTAGCTGGATTTTGTTCTATATCAGCCACACCAGATGACAGACAAGATGTGCTATTTATCTGTTGAACTTTGTCCCGAATATTTTCGATTTTATTATCAAAATAGTCCATAAAAGCATTGCTAGTGTGGATTGCTGGAATCTGAGGATCAGTACCTGCCTGATTTTTAGTCAGTTTAGAAATAACACTAAAGAGAACTCTAGGGTTGTTTTTATTAATCTCGATCTGAGAGGCCAGATACTCTGAGCGGGCTTTATTAATTTCTCTTCTATATTCAACAATACTGTCTGCTTACAGAGTGTTTTCAGAAAGAAGGTGTAATGAGCTTCTCTCTGTCTGTTATTAGGGTAGCCGTTGTTTTTCTGTGGTTACAGAGTGAAAGTACTGCATCGGTGCCCTTTAATTTCTGTAATATTACTACTACAAGCACACAATGACCCTGCTAGAGAAACCAGCACAGACCAGCACAGACCAGCATAGACCAGCACAGACAAGCATAGACCAGCACAGACCAGCATAGGCCAACATAGACCAGCACAGGCCAGCATAGACCAGCACAGACCAGCACAGACCAGCATAGACCAGCATAGATCAGCATAGAGCAGCACAGGCCAGCATAGATCAGCACAGACCAGCATAGACCAGCAGAGACCAGCACAGACCACCAAAGACCAGCACAGACCAGCACAGGCCAGCATAGATCAGCATAGAGCAGCACAGGCCAGCATAGATCAGCACAGACCAGCATAGACCAGCACAGACCACCAAAGACCAGCACAGACCAGCACAGGTCAACATAGACCAGCACAGGCCAGCATAGACCAGCACAGACCAGCACAGGTCAACATAGACCAGCACAGGCCAGCATAGACCAGCACAGACCAGCATAGACCAGCATAGATCAGCATAGACCAGCATAGACCAGCACAGGCCAGCATAGATCAGCATAGAGCAGCACAGGCCAGCATAGACCAGCACAGACCAGCACAGACCACCAAAGACCAGCATAGACCAGCACAGACCAGCACAGAATTCATGCTGTTTTTTCAGCAGGGAAAATTCATTTTATGCAGTTTGGTTTGTTATATTTTCTGCCTCAATTCAAAATCTGCTAAACATTGTTTAGTTTGGTAGTTAATTTAAAGTGTAACTTCACTGATTTTTGAAGATTTTCAGTCATTAAGATGTAATCAAAGCAATTCAGAGTGAATTGGAGTGAAATGTTTCTAGAAAAACGTACAGAGTCAGAGTTGTTCACAGAGAGAGTGATAGGAACCAGACATCTGTAGCTTAATGCCTTTAAATCTCCTTCACAGAAGGTTATTACAAGAGAGCGTCATGAAAGCACGGGTAGTGTTTGGCCTACGTTTGATAAGGTTCTCTACAACTAACCACTTCACATCAAACTACTCTGGCTATCTGTCTGTCTGTCTGTCTACCTGTCTGTCTGTCTGTCTGTCTGGATTGGGACAGTGTTAGAGGACAGTGTTCGGGGCCAGTAGACCGTAGCAGCGTGTGCCAGCGTGCTCCGTGCCGTGGTACTGAGTGTGAGACGGCGCCCGTGGGCTGCAGTGTTGTGACACGTCTGGAGCTCTGTCTGGAACACACTGAGCTCCACTGTGTGTCCCCCCGGCCCAACACACACACACGCACACACACACACACACACACACACACGCTTTCCACATTTACAGTCTACAAAGCATCCCTGTCATAAGAAAAGCACAATTCTGTTATTTATTTATTCATTTATTTTACACCATTTGAAAATGGCAGTTGCCACATACATATAGGAAAAAAATTAAACGTAAAATTAATAAAATGTGCCTTAACTTTTCTTCCTAGATGCTAAACTCAGAAAATAAACAGACAAACAGGCACAAATGCATTCATATCCGCTCGACCCTCTATCAGTGCAACCTTTCGGCCATGAAGTCACTAATGCAGGCCACTATGTCCTCGCGCTGATCTGTCCTCTGTTTCTCTTCATTTTTTGGTTCAGATTTTCTGAAAGCTGCTCATCATCTGACTCTGCTGTGACTCTGGCTGCTGACTCTGCTGTGACTCTGGCTGCTGACTGCTGTGACTCTGGCTGCTGACTCTGCTGTGACTCTGGTCACTGACTCTGCTGTGCTATACTATAAACTGTGAATGATGCTTGGTGTGAAGTTGAGACTAAAGTATTCTCTGACAACGAGGCCAATCAAGTAACACACCATGTACGTCCTGCAGTCTGATGTAATATTTAATTAGTGTTGCATTGGCTTAACTTAACCTGAGTTAGCTTAACATAAATTGGTCTGGGTCCTTTAATCTTCTTACCGAGTATGAGCTGAAATAAGACCAGCTGAAACACTGCATTAGTTCATTTACAGGCCAGATTATCTTGTTTTCCTTACATTTACTGGAATTTTAGCACATTAAATGTTATTTTACTTTATTTGCTGTTATTAACTTTGTAGCTTCTCTTGATCCTTCTTCTTGTTCCCTTGCCTTTTATGTTGATCTCATTTGCCTCTCTTGTGTGATGTGTGTGGGGGCTGGGGAGAGCAGGTCCTTTATCAAGACCTCCAATGGTCATGTAAAGACCTCCAGTGGTCATGTAAAGACCTCCAATGGTCAGCCTATTTTACATCTGGTTATCTGTAGCTCCCCAATCTAGCAATGACATGTGTCGTAGGGATATCTCAGAGACATCCTGGCTCCTATGTGGGGGAGACTGTAAATTCCTGGGTGGGCCTCAACATCTCTATTTTAATTACAAAGGCAGAGGCAGTCCCCCATCCAGTAGGTTTCTGGGTCGTTTAGATAAAGGGACAACTGGAGGGCGTGGTTTACATTGTTGGGTAAGCTTAGTCAGACTTGCTTGGCTGGGAAGACGCTCATTTATTAAATTTATTTTTCTCCACTGCTGTTTCTTCAAGAAACCAACACTTGCCAGCAGAAGTATACACCCCAAATGAGCAGTCCTTCCAGAAATGGAAAAATGATCTGTGCACATTAGCCAGTTTTTACCTTTTCTTGGAAAATGCTACATTTGTCTGTAGTACACTGGGGATCTTTTACATTTTTGTGGGAGTGAGATTCCAGTGGACTGGGCCATGTTAGGGGTAGCAATTAAGCATAGTATTGATCTGAAACACAACTGACTAACTACCTAGTGTTTTTTTAAAGTGATAATTATTAGTGCCACAACAGGGAAATTTCACCTGCACATTTAATCCATCCAGGAATTGAAACACCACATGCACTAGGGGGCAGTGAGCACACTTGCCCAGAGTGGTGGGCAGCCCTATTCACAGCACCCAGGGAGCAGTTAGGGTTAGGTGTCTTGCTCAAGGACACCTCAGTTATGTACTGTCGGCACTGGGGATCGAACCGGCAATCTTCCGGTCACGGGGCGGTTCCCTAACCTCCAGCCCACAGCTGCTAGTTGCTCTCATTCATCGGCATTCATTTTTGAGAACACAGCATTCCAGCCCATGTTTTTGTATCTGTGGAAGCTGGGGCAGGGAAGTTTATGGGTCTTCAGATTCACTGGTAAAAACTGAGATGTAAAAATGCAGGAGAAACGTCAAGTGTAGTGTGAAGTGTAGGCGATGAGAATAGACATAACTGCGTGACCCTCATGGTCCATGTGTGCAACGCTTTATGTCACAAAGTCTCTTTAGCTATGTGTCTTTTCAAACTGACAACAGCAAGATCACATTTTCCTCGTCTGTCTTCATAGCTCTATAAAACAGTGCCAAAGGGGAATGTGGGAACAGTGCCAAAGGGAATGTGCCAAAGGGAATGTGTACTTTTTTTGGGAATGTGGTTTAGGAGTGCTTATTATAACCCACTCCCAGCACAGTGGTTTGAAAATGACAGTCCTTCAAAATTAGATGCCAAAAAGAAAAAAAAAAGGTCTTCATTGCTTCACAGGATTTGATTTACACAGTAGCTGCCTGGTCAGTTTGGTTACAACGCCTTATGTTCTTAACTGTCTGCAGAGAAATGCTGATGGTTCCTCTTCCTTCTAATGACCTACTAACCATCCTGAAAAGTTTCCTGCTACTCCAGCTTTCAGTGAATAACCAGTAAATATGCACTCTCAGAAATGAAAATAAGTGAAAGGACTAGCTGACTAGCTAGACATTCATGGCTTGTTCAGTTGTATTTTAGATCAATGCAAAGAAACCCTGTCAAAAAATGAATAAATGGACATGGTCACCCACCACTTCCCAGCCAGGCCAGGCCCGCTGGAATCTCACACACACAAAAGCGTTGCTCAGTGTCCTAAAAAACCAGGGAAGGACTACAATATCAGGGCATGTTAAAGAAATCTGCACAAACCTGGATAAATGTGAACTTTCATGGCATCAAAACAAACCTGGCATTATCTAACAGTGTTTCTAAACCCCTCCCCTTCCTTCTTCCTTCTGGCATGTTCATTTTTCCAAAGCTTATTTTTGTCCTGAAGCTGTTATTAGGCCTCAGAGGACTAACATGTGTCAAATAAGGCGTGGCTTGGCAACTGATTCAAAAAGCCCCTGTTTGTCTCTCATAGCCAAGCCTGAGATGTAGTCCATAACACCCTGGAGCACAAGATCAGAATGTATAACTGGCTCTAGTGTTTTGCACAAGTTTTCACAAGTCCTCACTTCACTTCCCCACCGAACTTGCCAGTGTGATTAGGATGATAGTGCCCAATCAACTGTAAGTGGCCTTAAATTAAAGGAGCAGCACACACAAGAAACATAACGAGGCTGACAGTGAGTGAAAGCCGGTGGGAATGAGCGAGCATTATATTATTACATTAGCATTAGCAGGGTGTGTTCTTTTAGAAGTGAAGCCGAGAGCATGTGATTGTAGGAAAATGAGATGCGCAGTTGTGACGATGCCACGTGAGAAAGCTTTTTAATTTTTTGTTGCACATAAGTAAATGGTTTAAATAAAATCCTTGCTAGGTTAAACTTTCTATGGGTGTGTCAACAGTTGTAAAGGAGAGGGTTCTAGAATTCTGTCCTAGCCATTTGGTATACAGGGACCTAGCTGAAACTAAACTAAAAGAACTGCGTAGCCCCTTTAAGAGTGCTGCTGGAAAAAGGGGAGGAGTCACTGGGACAGGGGACTGGAACCAGGAAGAGAATCAAAGTTGGCCATGTGGAGGTGAAGGGAGTGATGTGTTTGGGGTAAAAGGAGAAGTTCAACCCAAAGCCTACCACTCCACAGTGCAAGGAGGAACTAGATAGTGGATTTTCCTCTGACTGTCTTGAATGTAATTTGTTGTCAGGCCTGCACCACCGGTGAGATCTGTCCTATAATACACATGCAGTGGTGTAAAGCGCCGACACTGGACTCTAGAGCAGTGGACACGTGTTCTCTGGAGTGACCAATCACGCTTCTCCGTCTGGAAATCCAATGGACGAGTCTGGGTTTGGCGGTTGCCAGGAGACGGTACTTGTCTGACTGCATTGTGCCGAGTGTAAAGTTTGGTGGAGGGGGGATCATGGTGTGGGGGTGTTATTCAGGAGTTGGGCTCGGCCCCTTAGTTCCAGTGAAAGGAACTCTTAAAGCTTCAGCACCAAGAGATTTTGGAAAAATTCATCCTCCCAACTTTGTGGGAACAGTTTGGGGACGGCCCCTTCCTGTTCCAACATGACTGCACACCAGTGCACAAAGCAGGTCCATAAAGACGTGGAAGAGCCAGTTTGGTGTGGAAGAACTTTCCTGACCTCAACCCCATAGAACACCTTTGGGATGAATTAGAGCGGAGACTGTGAGCCAGGCCTTCTCGTCCAACATCAGGGTCTGACCTCACAAATGTGCTTCTGGAAGAATGGTCAGAAATTCCCATAAACACTCCTAACCCTTGTGGAAAACCTTCCCAGAAGAGCTGAAGCTGTTATAGCTGCAAAGGGTGGACCGACATCATATTAAACCCTATGGATTAAGAACGGGACGTCACTCAAGTTCATATGTGTGTGACGCCAGATGACCGAATACTTCTGGCAATATAGTGTATAATTTGCACATCATAATGTACCATATGTTTTTAATGGGAGACCGATACCTGGACAGCAAGCAGGCCATTCTAGCACCCACAGTCTCTGATTACACAGTCATGTGTTTTGGCATTGCAATGTTGAAATAAGCATTGATGCCGTCTAGAAGGCAGCATGTGTTCCCCCTGGACACTTGTGAGCACCATGGTAGTTACACACCCTCTACAAAGAGGACTTAAATGTTGTTTATGCTGTTGTGCCAGGGAGTGGGCTTAGTGAGTTGGTGTTCACTGTGAGGGTAAAGTGTATGACCACCCCCCCTCTGTTAAGGGCAGTGAACATGAACTTTATCCAAAGCTGAAAATGCATAATTGCATTAAGATTATGTGATGATTGGGTTCAAACAAAGATAAATCTAAGTTGTTCTCTGAAAGCAGCAGCTGATAGTGGGTCTGCTAATTACGGATTCTTGTAGAGAGTATGCTTGAAAGATGGCCAAGATGAAACAGCAATCCAAACTCTTCCCCTCTGTCCCGTAGTGATGTGTGACCGCTGACTTATTTAGGACACCACATGGGACTAAATCAGCTGCTGGTGGACATCTGAGTGCTTTGGGTGAAAACATCTAGGGCTGTTATTCAGGTACAGAGTGTGTGTGAGAGAGTAACATGTGATTACACACAGCGCCACAAGGAGTGGGCCAAATGAGATTTACAACCCTCTGTTCAAAGAGGCCATGGGATTAGTACTGGAGCTATTGTTTCCCCTATTGGTCCAGAGAGCTGTATGTCCACAGTTAGCAACGCTGAACTGGTCAGGAATCCAGGAGAAAGATGCGTTTCATTTTTTCTTGTTTCTTTTTCTCATGCATTGTCGTGATGCAACAGCTCTGTGTTTAGATCCCAGATTGAACTAGCAGAGGTGGAATTTAACAGTGCAGCAACAGATGCTGTGAGTGTATGAAATAGCCCTTGGTTTTGGGGGTCCCATGTTGGCTGGCTACTCTAAATGTCACCTCATACTGGAGGTACCACATCACATTGTGCATCCTCCAAAAATTTGAAACCATTGTTATTAAAGAAAGTTCACACAGTGGCGTGTGATGACGCTCCATCACCCAGGCAGGGGTCATTTCTCAGCATGTCACAGCGCATCACACAGCATTTTACTGTCACTACTTTAAATTAAACCCATATCGAGATCACAGAGACCCACAGTACATTATATGTGACCTGTAATACACACAGAGAAAGGCAATCAGTCTTTTAGATAAACAAGTTAGTTCAGCTTACAGTGCTATCTTACTATCTTCACCCTTTCCTTTTCAGCTCACATCTTAGGAGCTGAGATTGTGAGTGGCTTAGATTATGGGGTGGCTTGGTATGCTCGCATTAGCTTAGCCTAGAAGGCTACAGCTTAAAACTCTAGACTATGTTTAATTTCGGCTTAGTGTATATTTCATGTCAACTTTTCTGTTTTATTTTATTTATTAGGATTAACATACTGGAAATGGACTGAAATCACCAAATGAAAAGTCTCTGACTTTTGCAGAATGTTTATTCCAACAAACTGGGGACTCTGTTTATCATATATGTAAAAGCTCAGTTACAGTTGGAGCCTTGATCTGAATGAAACACAGGGCATCAATGCTCACTCAGATGTGTTTAATGATGTCATGAACATTTGCTGGTCATTTGTGGGGAACAGTGCTGGCTCTGTGCTCTTCCTGTGAGGCTGAGGGACATGACCATTATGGAGGATCCTGAATGGCCTAGGGTGTTCCTTGGAAGAGCAAGCCTATACTCTTTAAAAATGCGGAAAAAAAGGATTGAGGGAACATTAGTGTATTGGAAGAAAACCTTGTATCTCAATTTTTGTGATGTAATTTGAAAACGCCTGTTGTCCTTTACATTGTGCGTATATTTCATGAAGAATGGACCAAAAGAAACGGGTCAAAATGACTTGGACATAATTCTGGATCCAATGACACATTGAAAGTAAAGTAGGTTTTTTCCTTCTCCTGTAAAGTCACCATTTGGAAGGTTTTCTTCAAACAGCGATAAACTGCTATTGATGGCGTCTATGAAAAAAAAAGACGTCGCATTTCATCGTGTTGACAAATCATATAGATTTACAGGCCATTCTATACCAGTGTCTGCTTATTTGCTATCATCTTCTCTCTATACAGTTTTAAAAGTTTGTGCGCCTCTTATTAAATGACAGGTTGGGTTGATTTTATCTCCTCTACAGAAAGCTGACTTCTTCACATTTCAATGCACAGTTAGTGTCTAGTGTCTGTTGAACTTAAGATATCAGAAAATGGCACATTTTAGATTTTATGGTTAATTTTCCAGTATGTAAAAAAAAAAGCCAAACATGGAAATAAGCAAAACATGGAACTGATAATGGTGTAAATTACTTCTCTCGCTCTACAGTGCCACACATTAAATGAAAAACATGTTTATTTATCTTATAAGGTTATTGATTCTGATAAATTTTTTAATTTTAAAAATAGCTTACTGTATAATCGCCTGTAATCTTTAGTTTGCTGTAGAGAAAACTAAGGAAAACGCTTGCCCCCCCCAAAACTACGGCAAACTACAGCAGCCTATATGTATTAAAAAACAAGTCATTTTATTACATCACCTACTTTTGACCATCAATTATTAGCTGCATAAAACAAACCAAGATTACTAGATCAGATTCTGAAAATGAATTCAATTCTAGATCACAGAAATAAAAAGTGCATTTTAAGCTATACAATGTAAGTGTTGGGGATTTGGGGACCTCTCTGGTGGAATCGTGTAACTGCATGTAATGTGTGGAAAGACATTTTGTAATTCACAGAAAACTCCTCCAAGGATGTGAGTGAATTACCATATCATATCTTCATCGGTGTGTTAATTTTGAGACATAAACATGGAGCCGGATCTTCTTTTTTTGAGCCTGTGCATGTGACATTAATACGAAAAGTCATATGACGCCTTTGACTTTATTATTTCAGGCCTTTCAGGGTGACTCCCAGCAGCGCACGTACACTAGGTTTCAACCTTTTGTCTTCTCCTTGTTTTCTCAGCCCCACAATTTGAATACCTTTGCTATAAAAGTCACATTGTTGTGTTATTGTCACTCATCATAGCCTGTAATCTATAATTGGCACCTATTGCAATGCGCATCATATTATGTGGGCATCAAATGTGGCGCAGTCTGCACGCTGGCCACCATATGTGTTTCTATACTGACAACGTGACTGTAAACATCCCAGTCAAGGACCCTGCCATGGTATGGCACACACTGTACCAGATAGGCTTCTATGTGTGGAGTGTGTTTGTGTGTTGGGGGTGAAGTGCTGTGAGAGAAGAGACTCCAGGCATGCAGGAAAACTTGCTGAGTAACAGCTTCTCAGCCAGTTTGAACCAGTTACAGTGGCACAGCTGAAGGAGGGGCCATGCAACAGCGTTAACTCTGTGAAGTGTTCCCTCACGATGGCTTTAGCCTCCATTACCACACAATGTGGCCTCAGACCCCCAAGATCATTCAGAAACAAATCCTCATGCAATGTGCATATTGTAAAACTTCTAGTGCTGTTCTCAAAGCAACAGAACTTGCCCTTTACCAGAAATGTGGTTGACCCGCAAAGACATGTTTGGTATCTGAAATTTGCTTCTTTTGCTTCTTACTGGGGGCAGTCATGGGCTGGAGGTTAGGGAACTGGCCCTGTGACCGGAAGGTTGCTGGTTTGATCCCCAGTGCTGACAGCACATGACTGAGGTATCCTTGAGCAAGACAACTAACCCCCAATTGCTAGTATAGCAGTAGGGCTAGTATAGGATAGGGCTGCCCACCGCTCTGGGCAAGTGTGCTCACTGCCCCCTAGTGTGTGTGTATTCACTAGTGTGTTTCACTACACGGATGGGTTAAACGCGGAAGTGGAATTTCCCCGTTTGTGGGATTAAAAGAGTATCAATTAATGAACTAATTACTGGAAGGTTGAATTAGTTAGTGTAGTGGGTAACACCTCTGCCTTCTATGCTGTAGACTGGGGTTCAATCCCCACCAGGGTAAGCACCCTACACTATACCAATAAGAGCCCTTGGGCAAGACTCCTAACACCACCTTGGCCTACCTGTATAAAAATGATCAAATTGTAAGTCGCTCTGGATAAGAGCGTCAGCAAAATGCTGTAAATGTAAAAACCCTGTTTAAAAAAAGCAGAGATTCCATGCGACCCTTATTAGTCCCACAGTGGGGAAATTTCACCTCTGCATTTAACCCATCCGTGAAGTGAAACACCACATACACTCTATTGAGCACACACACACACACCCCCGGAGCGGTGGGCAGCCCAATCCGCAGTGCCCAGGGAGCAGTTGGGGGTTAGGTGTCTTGCTCAAGGACACCTCAGTCATGTGCTGTCAGCTCTGGGGATGAACCAGCAACCTTCCGGTCACAAGGTTGCCAGTTCCCTAACCTCCAGCCCACAACTGCCCCACATTTCAGCTCCTCATTTATTCCATCCATGCAGTGAAACACCACATACACACTAGTGGGCAGCGAGCACACTTGGAGTGGTGGGCAGCCCTATCCGCAGCGCCCGGGGAGCAGTTTGGGGTTAGGTGTCTTGCTCAAGGACACCTCAGTCATGGACTGTCAGCTCTCGGGAGAGAAACTGGCGACCTTCTGGTCTCAGGGCTGGTTCCCTAACCTCCAGCGCACGACTGCCCCCATGAATGCTGGTTAATGCAGGTCTGATGCTTGTTTAGCTGGTCACCCAGCATGGTCATGCTGGTTAACGAGCATACTAGTATACAAAACACAACACAAGCTAGTTTTGGCGGTGACCAGTATTGCTAGTCTATGTTGTTTTTTTCTAGTAGGGAACTAATAGAGTTAGTATAGCATTAGCAAACTGCAGTCCATCATCACACACTTGTCTCGAATCTCTAACAGAGTGTTTGACCACATATTATTGCTTATTGTCTGCTCACAGTCCATGTTTTTCATTTCCCCCTTCCTTCATTTCTGTAGTTATACTTTGTAAATTAGTAAAAAAAAACTGTCAGAATTTCTATAACATCATTTTATATCAGGACATTTCTATTATTTTTCTCTCTCAGTTGTTTAATATTAGTTTATTTTCCAAAATAAAAGTCTCTGTGCATTTTAAAATTTATTTGAGGAGATTAAAGAAACAGTTAGAGCATGTATGCAGGACAATAATCTGGGTGGTCTAAGGATTGACCAGATGTGCCAAACCATCAGCAGGTACCGACCTTATCAAGCCAGCTTGGACTTCAGGCTCCAAAATGGTACTACTGTATAGTAAATTATGATTGATGAATAAATTACTCATTATTTAAATATATTTGCTCAAAATCCTGATGTCTGCCATTGGATTAGAATCCTTTTTTGACCCCTTAATGTTTAACCCAAGTTGGTGCCCCTGCACCTAATGTTTTCATTTTGCTTAATATGAGCTAAATATGCCAGCTGGTCGTGTCCCGACATTTACTGATAATTAAAAAAAAATATATCACAAAATGATACATGATTGTTTTCATTTTCTTATTTGAATAACCCATTAAGTAAACAAATATAAAGTCAGGTCTACCAGAGGAGAGGGGGGTCTCCTGTCCGAGGCCTCCTGTCTAGAGCCGGCTCTGCCATTACTTGTTACGTGCATTAGCCTCATAAAACTAGTTGAGGCCAGTTTGGATAAAGTCTGAATGATGAATATCTAAACACTGAGATATATTATTTACAGCTACCCAGAGTGCTGGCAAAGAAACAGTAGTCATTTTTAGACTTCATCCATCTAATCTATTGATTCTCTTCTAAAGAGAAACCAGTCGTTACTGCTGCGGTTGTGTAACTACTGGATGAATAATGGCTTGTTGCTAGAGAAGTGCTGGTGAGACATTCGAGTAATGTGCTGGTCTCTAGGTTGTTGGGGAGGTCGCTGCATACCACATAGACATGACGGGAGGCTAGGGCGTCGACCTTTGACCTCTAAGAGTCAGATAGCCATACCTTCAGTAGAGGTTATGGGTCTGAACGTGGTTATGTAAGAGAGAAACAATAGAGGGGGGGATTCTGATGTGTTTATGTGCCATCTTGCTTGAACACTTGTTTCACTCAATGCAACTGGTTTAGTTACCAAAAGCACTGACCACTCTTTTTAAAGGAACAGCCAAGACATGATTGGTGTTAGCTTCCTTAGTTTTGTGCTGGAGATAAAAAGTGGTAAAAATTTGTTGCATAGCAAAAAGCAGCATCTGCATGCCGTCTGTATTTTAGTCCATGTTTACAGATAACAGCATATCATACAGTGTCAGAAACCGCAAGTCGGTTAGAGATTATTGAACAGTTCAGCAGGTGTGTGACCATTTAGACCTACAGTTAGCACAATGCTAACAGGTGAGGTCTAAGTCTCTATTACTTGTTATGGATGTAGAAAATCTGTAATCTTGCACTGGAAGAGATTCAGGAAAGCTGGGTTTGCAGAAATGATGATAGTTTTAATAAAAAGAGACCTGCCTTAATCTCACCCCAATCCGAACAGCAGCTCAGACACACAACATTTATACAGTGCCACTAGTGGTTGCAGTCCTTCACAGATCAAAATGATAACGTCAAGAAAAAGCAGCTTATTTGTTGTTTAGCTTGTGTTTGCTTGCAGCTCCATGTCATCCAGTTAATAGCAGGGGTTAAACCTTCTGTCTGTACAGAAAGGGCACCTTGTGATTTCTCCACCTTCACAAAAACAAAGTGGAGCCCTCATAAGCTACATTAGCCTCGTAGCTAATGAACGTCTGATTAAGAACTGAGTCATTTAGCACAGCTGTCAATTAGTTTTGCTCAATAATCAGCATTTTAGTCTGTGTTTAAGTGTCTTTTTAAACTCTGTTAGCAGCAAAATCTGCAGCCTCTTGGTGAAGAAGGAGAAATGGGAGCGGCCATGATTTCTGCCATAAGAAGTGTTCTGTGTTAACACCAGCAGGAAAGGCACATGCATAAGAGCACGTTAGCAAATAAGGTCAATTCTATCCATGCAACTCTGCTTCATGATGAACACACATACACACACCTTGATCTAAAGAATGTCAACAGTAACAGCATTAATGTCTCTTAGGCAGAGGGGGTCAGATTGTGTGGGGCGACTCTGTATACCACCACCGGCACTGGTGAGGGTAACCCACACTAGCTAAGCCCACACCCCAAGACAATAACACCCACCCACCCACCCACACACACACACACACACACACACACACACACACACACACACACACACACATCTAAAGAACAACATTAAAAGACAACATTTAATGTCCCTTTGGAGGAGGGGGGCAGGATACATGACGTGGTTCTGCCTATCACTCCTCTAGAGCCCATTCTAGAAAGCAGAGAAAGTGGCAGCTGCCACACTTTCAAAGTATTTAGGTTCGCCTGTCCTTTCAGCAGGTTGGTCCTCATGGAAAGATCATGCAGTGGTGTTACCCAACCTGGCTGTTATCCTCCATATCAAAGTAGCCCAGTGTTTGTCTGAGTGACATGAGCTGTCATCACAGGCTAATTGTAGCAATGTGATTTATTGACTTCATTTTGGCTCCGGTTAGCTCTGGAGTTTTGGAGAAGCTGGTATTTGTGTAACAAGGTGCTCGTTTTCTTATTACTTGCTGCTCTTGTTCATAATTTTTAATGTACATTGTACAACAGTGGTATAATTGCAAAGAAACAATTGTGTGCATGTACCTGTGTTTATGTGCAAGATTGCATAAGAATTAGTGTGAATGTGTCAGTGATACCAGTGAAGTCATATTGTGTAACGGTTAAACGTCATCAGGCTGGGGCAGAGCTAGAGGAGTGGACCACGTTTGCCAAAGCAAAGCTGCCAGCTGAAAGTTCTTAGAAAAGGTGTGTTAACTTGTGGAAGAAGGCCAGAGCTGTGGTGGGAGTTATATCATATGTTTACACAGTATACTGAATGTGTGCGTTCATAAGAGTACAGCTGTTTTAGCCAGTGATTCAGAGAAAGTATTCCTGAAATTAATAGAAATTAGTTATTGTAATTATGGGAAATCTCAGTGTAATTCCACTGTAAGAGTTACATTGTGCGCTTACATTTGTTTAGAGCAGTACACTTACATCACTTAAACACCCTCAAAAACATAGTTTTAAATGGTTGATTCTCTTTGGATGACTTATTATGATCACACCCTGTCAGTCTGTGTCGACTGCAGTCCAGATCTATCCAATAAACTGTTAAAAATGGCTACTGGCTGTCCTGGTGGCAGGTAGCAGTAGCTTAGCATGCTCCAGCTTCACTCACCACTGTTCTTGTTAGCATCAACTGCACATGCCACAACGCAGGTTTGGTTCTGACTCAAATTTTGAGGATAAAGACTTATATCTGAGGCAGTGGATCTTTTGGGTTGAACAGCACGATTGCCTCACTGTTCTGTCCTTATTAGCAGTATTGGCTAGTGCTAGCTCAGTGAGCAGACTGAGCTTCTTACACCACAACGCAAGTTCGATATCCACAAGTTTGGAGGACTCAAATCAGAGCAAGTGAAGCCGTTAGTAGCAGGCTTTTCCACACTTCCTTCCCTAGCATTGTACAGCAATAGCTATTTAACATTTAAATCCTGTTGGTGTCCTTTTTAAGGTTAAAGCAGGAGCTTGTTTTGATGTCCGACCTGCTAAGCCTGAAATGTAGAGTGCTGCATTCCTCATTCAGCAAAGGTCAAAGACACCGCTTGCTTTTGTGGACTGAAGGTGTGGAGTTCGGAAAATGGGAAGCAGGGGGCATTCAGAATTTACATAATTGTGCATATTCAAAACTCTTTGCAGTCGTATTGTGTGTTTCAGTAGTTTCCTGGGTATACAATAAGCAATGATACATACAAAAATTTAATATAAAAAATTTACAGTATAAACTATGACTGTAGGAGTATATTAATATATTTATCCATTAATAGGTTCCCCTTTTGACTCTTGGTTCCTCTTTAGGTTTCTTCCTCTTGATCTTAGGGAAGTTCTCCCTTGCCACTGTTGCCCTTTATGATGCTTGTGGAGGTGTTGGACCTAGAGATATGCCATATATATATATATATATATATATATATATATATATATATATATATATATATATATATATATATATATACACATACAGCCATATATATACATTTTGCCTCGACTTGACACTGATACTTTTGTGGTATTGTTTCCTACATTGAACAATTTTATGTCCATTGAACTCACTTTTGGACAGAATTGTGTTAATGTAATAGATTATAGTTGTGTATATACACATTTAAGTCAAGTACTTTCAATGCAGTTCTTTTTTCAGTGAATGAGTCCGTTTCTGTGCCAGTTTGTGTTGACAGCATTATAAAATTGATAAGTTTACTTTTTTTTTGCAAACCAACTTGAGACGAGTTACATTGTCACGACAGCCAGTAACAGGTGAGAAATGTGGTTGATGGATATTACAAGTTTTAATATAATAATAATAGGGCAATACAAGAGAACAGTAAGGGACAGGCAGGGTCAGAAACAACAATAACAGCAGCAACATAGACATACCAGAGGGTGGTCGGACTGAAGATAGGTCGGTACACAGGAGAGCAAAAACCAGGTAAAGGGGCGAGGCTAAAGGGTCGAGAAAATACAAACAAAACGGCAACGGTAAACAATGGGCAAGGCAAAAAGGAGAAAAAGAAGTACAGACAAAGGTCGGAATAAACAAAGAATAAGAGCAAGGAAAACCCGTCGTAACAGAGCTAGAGGCTGGATAATACTCAGCACTAAACACAGGAAACAACAGGGCTTAAATACACGGGTTCACAGGTGTTGAAAATCTCAGTGATTAGAAGCAAGGCGAGCCGGAGCGCCGGAGCGTCACGTGCTCAGCAGAGTCACTGTAGTCCATAGGCAGAGCATGCTGGGAATTGGAGTCCATGGAGGTAACAGAGTCCAAGGCAGGCAGACTGACAGCGTCAGGGCTGACATACATAAGCATGGCCCTTATGAAGGCTGCAGGTTTAGGATTGGATTGACAGTCCTGTTTGTTTGACTTTGGAGTAAATTTACAGGCTTACAAAAACTCACTGAACTAAGGTGGTGTATTACAGAAACATGTAGGTTTTTATGAGATAATATGTAGAGATAATGTTACCTGACACTTGTGCAGAAGTAGCTCACTATTACAAGAAAATTAGGAAATAGAACATGTTTGATTACGAGAAGGCGTCTCACGGTTACATCTCAACCATTATAACATCATAACGATCTCAGTGTAATTGACTATGAATTAATTTGATTGTCTTGTAAAGCTGGCTGTGTTAAATGTTCTTACTGCTGGGAATTACAGAACGTATACCAGTGTTCAAAAGTGTCTTTAAATGTTTTAGAATGTCTACTTAATGTGAGCAGCTAAGAGGTCTGTCTTGATCTCATTGTAGCTTAAGCCAAAGAGAAAAATGTGACTCCTTCAATCTTCAGAACCACAAACAGCATTATAGGACCATAGCAGGCCATGTTTGTGCTCACGCTTAAAGTGTGGTTTTAATTAGTGTTGCCTCCCCGAAGCTGAAGGACAAAGAGCATTCTGTATCTGGACACTGGAATCTGTGAATGTGCGCATTGCTTTCAGCACCTTTGTACTTCTTCCTGCAAGAGGAGCTGTTTAAGTGTGGCTTGAATGGAAGTGTGTTGAATTTCCCTCACCCACTTGACTGTGGAGCCTATGTGACAGAGTAGCTGAAACCCCACTCACTAGTAAAAGTAGTTCCCAATAAACAACTTGAGTAAAAAAGTCTCAGATCCAAAAACGTAGCCCTGACTTCCCCCTTAGAACATTTGAGCACATTATAGCATCTATCAGAATCAAATCAAATCAAATCAAATTTATTTGTAGCGCTTTTTACAACGGATGTTGTCACAAAGCAGCTTTACAGAATTTCGGAAAAGACAAAGTTTTAACAGGACTGTAAGAATGTACAGAAACCCCCCCGGTTGGCAAGCCCGGGGCAACAGTGGCAAGAAGAACCTACCTCAGAACTGAGGAAGAAACCTTGGGAGGAACCAGGCTCACCAGGGGGGACCCATCCTCCTCTGGTCAGACTACCTACAGAGTTATTATACTACTAATATTAATAGCAGTAATATTGGTAGTAGGAATAACTAGGAGTCCATGAGAACATCAGTGTAGGGTGGGCAGCTCATCCAAGGTAGGTGGTGGTAGCTGGGGCAGCTGGTCTGAAGTGGGTAGCAGGAGGGCTCGGCAGTCCGTCATCCTTCAGTGTCCGGCCGGACATGTGGATGATTGTATACTCGGAAAAAAAGCAGGGAGATGGAATTAGTTTTATTCTATCCGTTTGTACATAAACAGGGAATGTGAACATTTCCAGAGTGTGGCTAACGACTCCGGCAGATCTGACTATGACAGCTTAACTAACAGGAGAGAACCAGAAGGACACACAGACACGGCAGCACTCTGAGACAGTCTGGCGTCCCTCAGAATAGAATAGGAGCTGAAGTTTGTTACGCTCCATTCCTCTCCTTTTGGTTCCTTATGGCCTCCAAACTGAGAAGTGTGAGATACTGTAAAGCAATACAGGAGCTGAACCGACAAAACAGCCTGAATGCAAACCCAGAAAAGGGGGATGAGGAACTAGACGTGGAACTGAGGAAAAGAGATTCCTTTCCTTACTAATGTACTGGAGAAGTATTGATGTTCGGACATAATCAGGAAGCTACAGATCTGGAAAAATGCACTTTAAGGGGAATTTTGGTGTAAAACTCACATTTAATATGTTCTTTGTCGTGTTATGTAAAACTCTGTAGTGCAGCATTCTTTACCTCAGCCAATTTATAATTCTGTATGCTTTTTGTGTTTTTGTCCGTCTGTGTTTCCTCACTGCACTTCTCAGCATGTATGAATGTCATACAACCAGTCGCACATGATAATACACACATGATATTCAGCTTCCTACCAGCAGCGTTAGCCATCTTCTTTCTGTATTATCCAGGTAGTAGGAAAAAAGTCCCCTCTACCTTCAAGACACCTCATTGATGGCGTTTCTCTCTTTACACTGAAAAATATGATATTAGTGGTGTGGGGTGCCTGTAGAAGGCAAATAGCCACATTTCCAACAGATGTAACGATGGTTAATATCTTCATTTTGGCCAGAATGTCCTTTCAAGTACATGAAGAATGCATATGTGAACAAACACAAGTCATGTCATAGTGAGAAATGACATGCTTCAGCCGTGTTTGCTCATTGCATTGTTTAGATCTTGTCAAAGTTGATATGTCCCACTGTGTTTTGGGAAACTTTGCACGTTTCTACATTTCAGAGCAATTTTGTTCAGTGACTTTGGCAAGTCATGTAGTATTTTTAAGATCAGAACATTTTGATTGACTGCAGGGCAGTGAAACAAAAACCGCATTCATTTCTCCCCAGAAAATCTGCTTAGACCTGGAGTTCCAAATATGGGCAAGACACTGACTACAGAATGACTCATAACTTTAGAGGATTATTTTGTTCCTCATGATGTTTAATAACCTCTTAGGCTGCCTCAACACAGTGAGAACCATTATACACTCAATAGCCCTTTCAGGATTTTAGCAGTTATCTGATCATTCAAGTGATTATTCAAGCACACTCAGATTTCTTAGATCTAGCCTAGAAATCTGATGAATAGAGCTGGATTTAAGCTCAGTAATGGGCTTTTTCAGCACGTGATAACCCTTACTCTGATTTCTTTTAGTTTTCTCAGGTGTGCAAACAGACCACTGTACGAGAAATAGCAAGCGGCGTTGAGCACAACTCCACTGAAATGCTAATTGCTGCTAATTAATATCTGAATTTTCATATTTTCTGATTACCCAAGTGCATGTATGTGCATTGAATGGATTAAGGACTAAATCCGATTTTCTGTAGTTATGAAATTATTAAAAGTATGTAAGCGCACTGTTTTATTACTTGCAAAAGACAATTCCACACTTTAACGCTTAGTTAACCCAAGCTTTGTTAATGTGGCAGCAGTGAATGCTGCTCGTTAGCATGATGTTCTGACCATTCAATTCAAGTTCAATTCATCAATCACTGATGAGAAAAAGGGCCTCAGCACAGGAACTTGGCACAATGATTTGGATAGTTCTCCAGATAATCCTGGATATGCTGATTGTTGAGAGTCAGAGCATTCACTGAGGTGGCTATTTTGAGAAAAGTACACTGTGTGCTGTAGGTGATCCACTATATTTAAATATAGATTAACATCCAAAATGACCGCAAACACATATGCAGAGGTGCAGAGCCCGACACTAACATGGGCTAACACAGCAGGACCCTGGGCTTCAGTTTCATTCGGTCAGTGATAAATAGAATAATGAAAGGCAGAGGGAGAGGCAAATGGAGAGAGATTTATGGGTGATTGTGGAACCCCATTGTGGATTCTCAAATAGCATGATCTCTTGAAAAAGATGGCTCTTCAATGGTTTTTTTTAAAAAAGGCCATGGTTCTATTTAGAACCAAGAATTCTATATAGAACTATTTCATACTTAAACAGCTCTTTGCATGGTGATCTTTAAATAGATGTAGAATGTGTAACATGATTCTACATGAAACCTTTTTACATTAATGCCATTTGACTGATGCTTTTATCCAGAGCAGCTTACACCTTGATCATTTTACACAAGATGGTGTTGGGAGTCTTGCCCAAGGACTCTTATTGGTATAGTGTAGGCTGCTTGCCCTGGTGGGGGCCTGAACCCCAGTCTACAGCGTAGAAGGCAGAGGTGTTATCCACTACACCAACCAACCACATTTTTCACAATCTGGTTATATACAGCACCAGAAAGGGTTCTCTGATTGTTATAATCTTGACATTGTAACAATAGAAGAACCTTTTTGGTGCTATATAGAACCTTCATATAAGAGGGTACCTTGCAAGACATTTTAGACAATTTTACAAACATTAAATGAAGCTTAAAGGAATAGTTCTGGGAATTAAAACAAATGTACACAGTTCCGTTTACCCCAGGTGTCGATCGACCAAAACACATTTGATGTCCAAATGTTGCTTCTTAATTTTAGCTTAATGCAACTAACGCTACAAATCAATAGTCACCTAAATCCAGTCTGTACAAACGTCTCTCACCCACATCGAGCTCTTCACTAAGGCCACACAGACCTGCTGATGTGGTTTAGGGCACAGTATGACTTACTGTGAACTATAAACATGAACAAAACCTCACTGTGCAGCTGAAAAGATTTTGGTGACTATTAACTTTTAGTGTTTTTTTTTTTGCTACATTAGTCTATTAGTTTTAGACTACATTAGCTCCAGCTCCAAACTAAATAAGAGAATATATCAAACATGTCTTGGCTAATTGACTACATCATAAGGTAAGTGGAAAACTGTAAATTAGATTAGATTGCCCAACTTTTCCTTTAATTTACTGCATCAACAGACAATTTGACTTTGTTCAAGCACTTCTTGAAACAAAGAAAATGTTCTGCCACTGCAGTTTATCTAAGGTAAAATCAGAAATGTTTGGAAATAGGCTGAATCATTTTATATTTTCAAAACAGTTTAAAAATGTAATAGATCAGATGTATTGCCTATATTTAAGATACTTTTACATGCCAAGGTATTGTTTTTTTTAAAGAGTTGTCTTTACCATAGGTTCTGATTCCATACAGCTGTATTTTTGGCTGGTGTGGGATCTAAGAATTTTCCATTTGGCTGTGACTATTCCTTGCTGTTTTTGATGTGGTTACAACCAATATCTTACAAGATACAGTAGCCAGGTTTACATGCAGCCTAATAATCTGTTAATAATTTGACTAATAGCTCAATTGGAATAGAATATGTCCATGTAAACGGATTATTTACAGGATTACACACCTCGAACAATCGGATAGAAACTGTATTCCAAATGGCCTCAATCAGACTAGACTATTCTGATTGAGGCCATTTGGAATACAGTTTATATCTGATTGAATGAGGTGGGTAGTCCTGTAAATAATCTGTTGAATAGAACAATAATATCCGTGTAAACGCCTGTATCCCATTACATTCCCTATTGGAAAGTTTCAGTCTGTTCTGCATGAGCGTGGCGTCACAGTGAGAGTTTATACTGTTCACCACGCCGGAGCAGAAACTGGTCTGTCCTTGACTGGACTGTTTTACCAACTCCAGTCCCATATTTATGTTTTATTACACTTGAATCTGACAGTTTCAAAGCAAGAGTAATGTCTTGATCTGCATTAGTCCTCAGAGTAAATTGATTGGTCTGATTAAACACCATGTTTTGATTTGACAGTCTGTTTAGAACGTCACATCCTTCCATCAGGGAGGTTATATATATATTCATTTAGTGGTAGGATGTTGTGATGTAGTCACTGCAAGAAAAAAAAAATCACCTTCCAAGAAGGAACACTCATCTGAAGGACAAAGGCACTTGCATGTACACACACACACACGCACACGCACGAACACACGCACGCGCACGCACACACACACGCACGCACGCACGCACGCACACACACACACACACACATGCACGCACACACACACACACACACACACTTAAACACATGTCGGATGTGTGTTTCTGGGGGAGGGGGGTGTCCATGGAAAGGCTGGAACACCACGTTCTGTACATTTTGTTCCCATATCATTAGGCATGTGCCACTTATACAACAGCACCTCCATTGCCATCTAGTGGTGAAATCCTTTCTACAGGACAAACACAGTGAGGCCTTGGGTGGCCATGATCTACATTTTTACACGGTCTCTACACTGAACGGTGATTCTGTGTAGTTTATCTGAAACATAGTAATCAAAATTGGAATGCATTCATAACTGACCATATTTTAGAAGTGATTCGTTCATAAAACTCTTCTTCCTTTTATTCCCTTTTCAATCTTTGAAGTGTTTTTCCCTCATGCTTTTGGGGGGTTTCTTCTTTTCAGAGTTGGTTTCTCTCACTGTTTCTTCCTAGTGTTCTTATGGAGTTTATCCTTTTGATCCAGGACCAGGATGAAGCACCTTTTGCTTTGGGACTTTTGTCCCATTGTGTGATGGCCGTTAATGGGCAGATCTTTTGTGGAGAAAGCTAGTTTGGGGAAAAAATGACCGTGGAAAAATATAAACTATTAAAAATAGAATTTAAATACATGGACAAAATGTTGTAATTTTGAAAACATTTTCCCTTACAAATCTGAGAAGACACCCTCAATCTGCAATTTCCCCCTGGGATCAATAAAGGAATCTGAATCTGAATCTGAATGAATCAACACCTGATCTCTCTGTCATATTGGAAAATGTCACCCAAACCTCCTACCTGAGAACCTCTGTCTTGCAGAGTTTAAGCTTGACTTTAGTGTAGCACACTTGATCTACTGTTCAGATGTTCCTAAGGCCCTTGATTAGCTGGATGAGGTGTTTTAGGTGCAGAAGCGGATTTCACTCAAATAGGTCAGTAGATTTCAAGCCATTTTATAAATGGGTTAGGGTCAGGGTCTGCTCATCTTCCTGGAGAATCACTGCAGAGTTTAGTTTCACACCACATCTACCACACTTAAATATAATGTTTTGAAAATTCAGTTGATAGTTAAGCACTTTATGAGCTGAAATGACTGTATATGAACCTGAGAAAACAAGAATGTGCAAGGTATGCAGGACTGGTATTGCTCTAAAGCAGGGCCGATGGGGCCATCTGGTGGCGGAAGGTGATAAAAACATTGTAAAGGATGTTCTTTTAGTGCTAGATGTTCTAGACACACTGTATGCAGTTCCGTTGTGTCCCTCCTTTGGATAAAAGTGTAATGATTACATGTAAATGCAAACACATGAAATCCAGACTGAAAGGCCTGGTCACAACCTATCAACAGACGGAGAGTTGACAGTGAAATGGATATGCCTGGGATCTTTACTGAGATGTGGCCTTTTGTTGTGTTACACAGTTTTCTGTAGTGCAACATTATACCCTCAGCTTCATTGACAGAATTTACAGTTTTATAGTTTCATGTTTTCGTTTATCAGCATTCACTTACTATGATATCCAGCATGCATCCTTACTATGAAATACATCATACACCCTTCGGGAATCGCTGGCATATAATCCTGACTGCTAGCCTAGCCATTGATCTACAGGCTAACAACCAAGCTAGCAAGTCTTACTTCAGTCGTCAAACAACCATAAAAAAAACAGAGATTCAGTCTTTATTCAGACACCAGTGAGGCATTCTTATCCTTTCAGAGAAAAGAAGCCAAACTGAGGTAAGATGTCTAAATAGCTATGTAGCTTCCTTGCTAACTCTGTTAGCTTGTTGTCTTCTTCATCTAACAAATCATTTGTCATTTGATTAATCCACTGATTATTTGAAGCCCACATAAATATGAATGCAAATTATTAACCAGCTGTTTACCAGCTATGTCCAATTTTAACAGAAGCCTATCCCATCTACAAACTACATTATAAAATGTTGCAAGTCTTAAAACTAGAAAATCTCTCAAGAATCTGGCACCACCGTAAGATGTGAGTATGTTTACGACAGATGTAGTGATGGATCATTTTTTAATTTGTGTCACTTTAAGACAAATCTGATCCAGGGTTGTACTGATTGGTGGATATTCTCTATATAGTTTCCCATAATATATACAATCTCTGGGATTTGGCTTTTTGATTGGTGGTTTTTGGACGTATGCAATGGGGTCAGATTCCCAGAGACAGATTAGCCTTGCCAGGGCCTTCTGAATAATGCAGGTGGTGTTTGAACCGGGACGAAACACGACGCTCCACATTACGACTGCATGCTATCAGAGAGATGCATGACTGCTCAGTGCGTCCAGAGGTTGCTCACTCAGTCCCTCCAAACCAAACCCTTTTCCAACGCTTACATCCCTACAACATGTTTACAAAGCAGAGAGGTTAAAAAGGTCTCTGTGAGGCTGCGTTCGTTAACCCCTTGGCTTACGAATCAGCTGTTTTTGCATTTTTGTTCCACTTAATTGATCTTGAAACAAAACTTAATACAGAAATATTTTTTTCCCATGACCATTTAATTTCGTAAACACATTCATCCCTGTGTGAAAAAGTAAGTTAGTCAAATAACCAATTAACCAAATTTAGTTTATAATTGGGATTGATTTAATTAGACTCACCCAGGCTTAATTAGTGCCAGCACTGAATAAATGTCACTTTAATAGACCCTTTCCAGCAATGAGAAGTAGGCTGAAGGGTCTCAACAGGCAGCGTGCTATACTATAATTAAAAGAAATTCCAAGAGATGAGAGAGGAAGTTACTAAAATATGTCAGCCTGGAAAGGATTGTTAAGCCATTTCTAAGGCTCTGGAGCTCACAATAAAATGGAGAAAGCAGTAGAGAATCTTTCCAGAAGAGGCTGGCCTACCAAAATTCCTTCAAGAGCACAGTGACGGCGCATTCAGGAAATCTCAAAAGATCTCAGTTGAACATCTAAAGAACTGGAGCATTCAAGATTCCATCAGCAGAAAGGCTCTAAAACAAAAGGCTCAGTCTTTTATAATAATGTTCTATGACTGATGCATTGAAAGTCTAACTTTTTAGAAGAAAGGCGACCAGTTACGTTTTATAGGAGCATAGTACAACAGTCAAACATGGTGGTGCTAGTGTGATGGAGTGAGGATGCTTTGCTGCTTCAGGGCCTGGATGACTTGCCATAATAGACAGAACCATGAATTCCGCTCTCTACCAGAAAATCCTGCAGGAGAATGTCTGGTCATCACTGTGATATAAGCTGAAGTGCAAATGAGTTATACAGCAAGACAGCAAGCCAAACCTCAAAACCAAAAGAGTAAGTCTCTCTCTGTACGGTTAAAAAAAAAAAAACAGTATTAAGGTTTTCGTGTGGCCGAGTCGTGAGCTGAACCCCATCGAGATGCTATGGCAGGACCTCAATCGAGTCCTTAAAGCCCTTTAGTTTGGCTGAAAGCAATTCTGCAAAGAACAGTGGGCCAAAGTTCCTCCACAGTGATGTGATAGACTGATCTCCAGTTATTGGCATCGTTTGGTTGCAGTGTTTTTGCTAAAGGTGGCAACACCAGTTATATTTAGGGCTGGCTGTTTCATGTGGGAGATATGTTTGTTGCAAAGCCTTTTTCTTTCAATATATGAAATTATTATCCAAAATTTGTGCTTCCTCATGTTCACTTTCATCCTGAAACATTTACTATGACAAATAAAAATAAAGAAAATCAGGAAGAGGCAAATACTTTTCCATAGCAGAATGTGCAAGTTATGTAGTTATACATGTAGGCAAATCAAGAGTGAGCCCATATACATGCCTTTTAAGTCTAATGGTTTAGAAATGTAATAAATGAGCAAAATGCTAATTAACGTTGTCTATTAAATGGAAATGCCAGAATCGTCAGTTAGCAGCAGTCATCATCTAAGAGGATGCCAGCAACAGAATACATACAACGTAATCAAGGGTACGCGCTTATCAGTGTAGTTACCATAAACCCCCTACAGGTAAATGAAACCTTCAGGGTTCTACATTTTTTATGAGGCCTGTTTCCATCTTCAGTGGACAGTCCATTCCAGCTCAGGTGGCACAGAAACACGGCGCAGGAAGTCAATGTGCTGGCTAATATTTCATCACAAACATTCGTAGCTAATTGGCCATGATTTTGATTGATGGCGTGTAGCACCTGTGAAGATGAACAGAAGTGTTCCAGTTTGAAGGGCAACTTCAATTACCCTAGATGGTGTTTAATTTTGGCAATTATCATAACAGCATTAGAATTATTACAGCTATTTAATAATGTTTCTCACAGGGAGTTTCTTTCAGATCAAGGACTCATCTCAGCTTGCTTTCCCAGCAGTGATGATTTAAAGAAGGCCTCACTTTAGTGATTAGAGCACAAGTAAAACTGGAGTTTCTAAGTAACTTATAGAACTCCAGTGTGCCCTCTTAGTACATACAGCATCTATCAGCATAGGAGCGGACATTTTTAGACCATTCATCTGTTTTTTGTCTTAAATAAAATGCTAAAGTTCCAAACTGAGAGTAAAGCAGCCAAATCAACTCAACAGAATCAACTTGCATCCAAAAAAAGGAGCCTGGAACTATTTTGAGTGGCTGAAGTGCAACTGAAGTGAAGTTGCTAACTTTAAGGACAAATATGAACTGAGAAAGAAATAAAAATAAATAATAAATAAATAAAGAAAGAATAAAAAGTTCATAAATGTTTTTTTTTTCAGTTTAGATGTTGACATAACACCTGTGTCAGATGACCAGTTGCAACCCATGAGTACTGGAGCTAGGCCATACATGTAAAAGGCTGTGGCAGTGCAAACTTCTGCTATTATTGTAGTTAGCACTAGTGCTAAGTTAATGGTGATTCACACTAACATTTTTTTGGCTGTTGTAGATTAAACAGATATTTGAAGCTTCTAAAATACATACCATGTTTTACTTGAGGATTATAACAGACATATTAGCATATTTTACCATGTAGCAGTTCTACAGTGACTCTTTCATTGGAGAGGTCTGGTTTTAACAACCCACTGATTAGTCTGCTGCTCATGTTCAGTCAATGACATTTCTAAAACTTTCCCAACAGTGATGTTTTTTCTCACAAAATTTGTCTCGCCTATTGGGAATCAAACATGATTAGTTAAAACCTCAGGCACCTTGTAATTATGCTTATAGTTAATCTATGTTCATGGTAAGCATGTTAGGTCTTCTCTTTAGCCCCTGAAGTCCTGACCAATAGGAAGCCTGCTTAACTAAATCTACCTAGATTCCATGGAGAAAAACAGGTCCTGATTGGCTTGTTAACCACTGGACATTTTAAGAATTTTCCTCTTTCTATCCAAGACTTAGCACTGAAGCAACAGTAGTGTTGTAGTACTTGCAGACTTTATATTCAAGAATGATTCTACTGAATAAAACAAACTAAAAATTACAGTGTATTTTTTTTAGTTTCCAGAAAGCATTGTCACTGAGACATTCACTGAGCTGTGAGTTTTTGTCATTTTTCCCCATAAAATGGCAGGATACAAACTATACACATAGATATTATGACAATAAAGCTGGCAAAAAAACCCTGTAGGACCAGTGACACCTACTGAGGTGTTTATACATATTTACGTAGGTCTATGAATGGCTTACAAAGACCTTTGCCCTACAGTAAAGTGTTACTAACTGATTTAAAAGGTGGACACTACAAAATTCCAGACAATAATGTGGACAGCCTGACCTAAAAGGTCATATGCAACTGTCCACAGTGATCCTAGAGAAACGCAGCTTGGGTTTGAGTTGCATTAGTTGTTCTTCTTCATCCGACCAACAATGGCAGCTCCGCTCTCAAAAGCAGCCACTTAAATATTCATGAGGTAACCCACACCTGTTTCCAGGTAACCGATGCTGAGGTCCTGAACCATGAAAGAGCGAGTGTGTGTGTGTGTGTGTGTGTGTGTGTGAGAGACCAGCACTGTAACTGTTTCTTTCTGCTGTTCACACAGATACCAGAGCTTCTGCAAGCAAGCTGGTATTTTCTGAACATATACGAGACCATGAAGGAGCTCTAAGGAGCTGCAACCAATAGTGCTGTTTCTTTCCATTGTGTGGCTAGATTCATCATTTGGTGATGTTTGGACGTGTTTGCAGATGGACCAGAGACGCTTCTGAGGACCTCTAAAGTGGGATCCCGTTGATGGTGGCTTGACGGGGGATTTCTCTCTTTCTCTGTTTTCGCTTGTCCAGGCTTTCAGAAGGAGCCATGAATCCACTTTTTAAGGCATACAAGAGCAAGGTCATGAAAACCTTCAACCCTGATGCCGAGGAAGACCCTGCTGAAGAGGTAAGGTGGCATATTAAGCCATTAAACTGCAAGCTTATTATTCAGTTATTAATCTTAAAAAATATTAGATTAGGCATTTTCATAATCTTTGTATCTTAGCATATGATTGACTCTCATAGACAATCATTTCAGTTTTCCTGTCATGGCAGAACCCAACAGAGCCCATAATAGAACCAAATGGGGCTGATGATGAAGCTAAAATGATTGTCCATTAGTTGTTTAATATTGTTGATATGTTTTACAATGTGTGTATTCATCCATTTTCTTGATGTTTTATTTTACATCATTTGAAAATGTTAAGTACCATGTACAAAATGTCATGGCAAACGCAGAAACGACATGGAAAATAACCTAGAATTCATTTTTAACATTAATATACAGTCATATGCAGAGGTTTGGGCTCCTGTAGTCAAATGAAGTTTTGTTGATTTTCTAAGTGATAATAAGTAAACAGCCCACTACAGAAAACAAAATTTAGCACATTTTAGTGCACAATTACAGTTTGTTTGCTTTAACATTTACCATATAACATTTGTTTGCTTTAACAATTTAACATATAACATGTAACCTTTAAACGGCTGAGCATATTGGATTCCTATAAATACTGACTTAGTAAAAAATGTGCAACACTTTAATTTACATTAGAAAATGCAGGTTTTACTTTTATTTGCTTTTCCAAAGAGCATTATAACAGAACATTCAGTGTACTGTCCACATAAGTGTCAAACCTGCTCCAACTGTAACGCTTGGCCTTCACTAAGGTGATCCAGCAGCCATATATCAATGTCCCAGGCGAAGGGTGATGCATATTTATTATGCATAGCCATGTTGTAATTATAGCCAGATAGATACAGGCCGACAGTGGGGCACATTTACAAATTACTAAAGTATTGTCAGAAGATCAGAGACCACTCTTTTCACAGAAGCCTCAACAAACAAACACCAGTCATTTCAATATTTAGTGTCCACACTTTACCTTTATTACAGCTTTCATTCTTTTGAGGATACTTACAATTTTCCACACCTTCAGTCTTAAAAGTTGGTTGAATTATCTGCTTCTCAGAACTCAGAACTCCATCACAAACTCAGTGATGCTGAGGACTGGACTCTGGGGTGGTCAGTCCATTGTTCAGCTTCTTTGTTTGATGATGATCTTCTTGATCAACTACACATCCTTGCAGACCCACAGTGCTGAGTGGTCTTCTCACAGTGGAAGGATGGACAGAAACACCTGTGGATGTTCTCAGATCTGAAGCAGCTTGATTTTCTCCTCTCTCAAGGATCAAAGTTTTTCCATTGATTTTCCCTGACACATATAGGCTGTTGAAAATGTACTGGATAAAGATGTATTGGAGAGGGTGCAAGAGGGTGAATGCAGAAGGTTCTGAACTGTCCAAGTTATGGTAGGTTAGTATGCTGCAGGTGTTTGCTGTCCTAGACGAAGGACAATGACCTAGTTCTTCAAAGCCGATGGGAACTTGATCCTGAACAGGATCCTGGATGCCATGCTAGAGATTTAGCAGGAATGATTAGCAGGGATGATTTGGGTAGTAAATCTTGGGGCATGTGTTAATAACACTTGGACACTGGAGCTGTCCTGCTTTGTCCATTTAAATGGCTCTCTGAAATTGAGACAGCTGCAGTATAGCAACCATCACAGTTTACATAACTTGTCCAAGTATCTATGCGTGTCAGCACATAGTGGATAAGAAAATAGGTCAATGACTACTTCATGTTTTTACTTACAATGAGTTATTATTTCTCTTATTAGAATGGATGATCCTTTAAACTGCATCATATTATTCACTAATTAATCTTACGATGAATTATTCGGTAACTATATGATACTCAGTGAAATGGATTAAACCCTTAACACGGACTTCAATGCAAACTGGTTGAGCTATTCTTAGGTTATAGAAGTGTGTATTAAACTTGAACTGTTAAGGGGTCAAATCCCAACTCAGTCTGCAGGACTAGAGCATTAGCCTTTTTAGACTCTTCTCTAATCATCACCAAAAATCTTCTTTTTGGCTGTTTTGTCTGGTTAGGTTTATTGTTTTAGCTACAGGTTTCAGTGGGAATGCGTTGTGTATGTGCGGTTATACTAACGAGCCACTAGATGAAGACATTTACAGACTGGAGAGCAGTGGCACAAACCCTCCTAACTTCTATAGTTTGTAATTCACTTATGCTTACAGTGAAACATATACATAATCAGTGAAACATATACATAATCAGTGTTTATAACTGCATACCTGATATTTATCCTTGAATTGCTAGAGTTAGAGTTGAGTTGAAACTGAGTTCTACATTAAGGTAAATCTCTGTCTGGAGGACTGGTGACCATTGTTCTATGACACATGAGGTCAATCAGTGCAGTTTCATACCTGATTCAATAAAAGACCACAACCTGGGATACTCAGTCATATTGCTCCATCTTACTTTAGCCATGAATCTCTGTTATAACTCTGTATTTGGGTGTTGTTTTAGGTGATTGAGGCAGCCGAAGAAATGACACCAGTCCAGCAAGATGAAGGGCCAAGCACTGTCACTCAACTCGCTAAAAGAGTAAGACTGGACACAGTCCACCCAGCCCAGCTAATGCCACCCATAGGATTACTTAACATTTCATTTTTTACCTTTACCCCATATATTTGAGATAGTTTGGTGTCCATAAAATGGGAAAAGATACATTGCACAGCTAAAGTAGTAGCCTTGTAACATCTTGAAGCCTGATTTTTGTCACTACTTCTGTTCTGTCCACTTTTATAGATAAAATCTATTTGATTTTATCAACACAGTTTGAACAGGGTTGTACATAAACATTTTGAGTGTATAGCACTGGTGCTAGAAAAGTGGCAAGTGTTGTAGCTTGAATGCAAATATTATAGCACTGAAATAAAGACTTTTTTAGTAACCCCAATTATCAGAACTATATATATATATATATATATATATATATATATATATATATATATATATATATATATATATATATAATCAACTCATAGTCTCTTGCTAATAAAACTTCTCTTTGACTGCTGGTGTGGTTGTTCTTTCAGATGCAGGGAGTTGGGGCAAAAGGGTGGAAAAGTATGACTGCTCTCTTTAGCAAAGATGATGAGCACCAGCTTCTGGAGGCAGAGTCAGACAGCCAGCCTGCTGCAGACCAGTGAGTGACCATAAAGGCCTCAGCATTCACCTTATTCTGCTCCTAGAACTCAGACTCTTCTGCACTACAATTTTCTGCATTGCATGACCATTGCAGTTGATTTGATTTAATATTGCATACTTACTGGCCACTCTCTTGTAGCTCCACCTTGCTCATGTACAGTTGGAGATTGTAGCCCATGAGATGAACAACAGCAGTCCTGTGGCTTCACCAGGGTTCGAGTTGCGGGGGCAGCATCCTAAGCAATGAGGCCCAGACCTTCCTTTCCCCAGCCACTTCCAATAGCTCCCTGGGGGGGATTCCAAGGTGCTCCCAGGCCAGCTGGGCAATATAGTTACGCCAGCATGTCCTGGGTCTTCCCCAGGGTCTCCTCCCAGGTGGACTTGCCTGTGACACCTCTCGGGGGAGGCGTCCATGAGGCATCCTAACCAGATGCCTGAACCACCTCAGCTGGCTACTCTCGACATGGAAAAGCAGCGGCTGTACCCCCCTCCCGGGTGACCGAACTTCTCACCCTATCTCTAAGGGAGAGTCCAGACACCCTGCAGAGGAAACTCATTTCAGCCGCTTGTATTTGCAATCTCATTCTTTTGGTCATTACCCAAAGCTCATGACCATAGGCGAGGGTGGGAACGTAGATCGACCGGTAAATCGAGAGCCTTGCCTTATGGCTCAGCTCTTTCTTTACCACAACAGAACAGTAAAGAGACCGCATCACTGCTGACCCAGCACCAATCCGCCTGTGAATCTCCCGCTCCCTTTTACCATCACTCGTGAACAAGACCCCGAGATAAGACTCCTCCACTTGAGGCAAGAGCTTATCCCCGACCCAGAGAGGGCTCTGCACCCTTTTCCACCTGAGAACCATGGCCTCGGATTTGGAGGTACTGATTCTCATCCCGGCCGCTTCACACTCGGCTGCAAACCGATCCAGTGAAAGCTGAAGTTCACGGCCTGATGTCCCCAATAGGACCACATCATCTGCAAACAGCAGCGATGTGACCTTGAGGTCACCAATCCGGACACCCTCCATCCCCTGACTGTGCCTAGAAATTCTATCCATGAATAGAATCGGTGACAAAGGGCAGCCCTGACGGAGTCCAACTCTCACTGGGAACGAGTCTGACTTACTGCCGGCCATGTGAACCAAACTGCTGCTTTGTTTGTACAGGGCCTGAATGGCTCGTAGCAAAGAGCCATGTACCCCGTACTCCCGAAGCACCTCTCACAGAATACCCCAGGGAACACAGTCGAATGCCTTCTCCAAATCCACAAAGCACATGTGGACTGGTTGGGCAAACTCCCATGAACCCTCCAGAATCCTGGAGAGGGTGAAGAGTTGGTCCAGTGTTCCACGACCAGGGCGGAACCCGCACTGCTCCTCCTGGATCCAAGGTTCGACTATAAGCTGGACTCTCCAGTACCCTGCATAGACCTTACCAGAGACGCTGAGGAGTGTGATTCCCCGGGGCCAATCTGCCATTGTACACCAACATAGTGGAGCTATAAGGCAGGTGTAGCTCATAAAATGGCCAATTGGCAAATGGATGTACAAAGTAGGTATTTCTAATAATGTAGCCAGTGAGTGGAAGCCCAATGTAGGTGTTTTAAATAAAGCAGGCAGTCTGTATGCAGTCAGTTTGTCTGACTTGTTTTTTTGGTGACTAATCTTCGTTATCTCTGCAGCCCACTGGCAGTGAAGCCAGAGGAACCCCCACGGCTTAACAAGCGTGGCACAGGATTCTGGGATAGCTTTGCCACTAAGTGGCACCAGGCAGCTGCCATGAAACAGGCTGAAGCAGCATCTGCTGCAGCAAATGTGGCAGGTGGCGAAGAAGGGGTGGAGCCAGGAACCGAGGGGCTGAGCCAAGAGGAGGGGAATCAGGGAGGGATGGAGAACGAGGCAGGAGGAGAAGGAGGGGGGTGTGGCAACAGCTTTTCAAAGTATGCCTCTCTGGGTGGGGCTAATGACAACGCATCCTCCTTCAAATGGAACTTTGTGACAGGCAAACTGGCTGAGATAAAAAGCAAAAGTATGACCAAAAGCAACTAGACCAGTTACAGCGGAGGAGAGACGCCAGAGATGGAAACAGCAAAGCAGAAGCCACATATCTAGTCAACACAAGCTACAGCGTTACACCATAAACCTTCACTGTGCACTGGGATCTGATGCACACCTAGATCTCTTCTTGTCATCTTGTTGTGGACACATCTCATGGCGTTTGTTTCTTTAGGCAGCTCCTCCAACCTTTGATCTGACTGAAAGGGCATCTAAACTTCAGACAGTGCCTTAATTTTTTTCCCAACCCTGTGGTGAACAGTGTATATACGATGTCTTCTATTAGAAATAAAGGAATAATTAATACCACCACTAGATGGCAGTTTAGACTGATCAGAGTGCAGAAGCAGCCACTTCCTGTTCCTTTCCATTATATCAAATATATGACAAACCACAAGAGGGCGCCTGCAAGTGAGGCCTCATTGGTAGTGAATGGAGCAAAACAGGTATAAAAATGTAATAAATATTTTTCTAGTTTCATGAGAAAAAATTTCCTTTAATTTTAAAAAGTAGAAAAATGCATTTTATATTAAATAAATCTGTATCTTTCTATTTTTCTACTACTGCTGGGTGCTGGTTTTGGAGTAAAGCCATTTGCACTTGCTGGCATCATGAATGCACATATGACACTGTTACAAAGTCTTATACTCGGAGTCGGAATATTTTACAGTATTCTGTGCTGAGAAAACAAGTCAAAACAATTTAATACATTAGTTTTGTACAAAAGCTCCACGAGAACACGTTCATTTAGGACCTCTTTTTCTAGTGACATCTAGTGTCTGACCAATCTTGAAGACTGTATTGACCGGCAGCTCTTCTCTGAAGTAACGCCTGAGCTGAGCTGAACAGTAAAGTAAGCGCTTTTCGTACACATTCCATTTAGCCTGCTACCAAACTACATATACTAATGCTAGCTAGCAGGGTGTGATCGTCTTATTCGTATCTGTGAATGATGATTTCAGATGATTTCATGATTTTCAAGCTGGAATCTTTTTAAAAATGTTTTAGCCTTACCCTGATCTGGTCTGCTAGTTAGTAGGTTGTACCTTGGCTGTTATGAAGGTTAGCTAGCTCAGAAGCTGCAATGGTAAAAATTTGTCCTGAATCCCTGTTTGCAAGTGGTCATGAAAGGTCACGGGGCTACTGAATAGCAGGCCTTGCCATTTAGCCTCGTCTCTGGTTAAATTTGGCTTATCTGGGAGGTAGCGTAATGGAAAAGGGGCTAGTTTAAAAGAGTGTAGGCTACTAATGAGAAATGAACAGATTCTGTGGATCTAGATTGGTTGTTTTTTTATGGACATATCCCATAATCTTCTTGCTGGCGTCCCCCTTTAGTCAACGTACTGCTGCAAAACACACGTTTCAGGGAATTATGTACTGCAGTCTTTATTTACAACAGAGATCACCATACCTGACTCAACTATTAGTGCAAATAGCTAATGAAAGGTCTTAATAAACCAAAGTCTGTGTAATTAAACTGTACTGTCTTATGACATGACATCTTGTACAGAAGAATTTATTCACTACATAACTGGTACTACAGACAACACAAAGGTCTAATTTTTCATTTTTTTATTCCAGAAAAATTGTGCCTTAATTATCAGCCCTGCTAAATAACACCACACAGACCTGCATGCCTGGTCACAAGCAAATCCTACATATGCTGTTTTTTGGATTATGTTATGCTGGTCAACCAGCATGACTGTGCTGGGTGAGCAGCACAAACCAGCTTTTTTCAGCAGGGAAGTAATTACTGATCAAATATCCAGAATCTACTTTATAATATTAGGTTGATATCAATTATCACGTGTTTATTTGTATGTAAAGTCAAAATAGGAATGATGTTGCTGCTGTTAGAGCTGGCAAAGAACACTTTTCTTCAGGGGTGAATAAATCTCTGCCTTATTTACATTACGCAGTGGTTCTGATGATCCTGTTCCTTCTCTGGCTTCTTCTTCTTCTAATTGTATTCCAAGTTGTGAGACAATCAGTATAAATCAAACATAAACCACTGACAAGGCCATGATTAATCTGAGTTCAGACTTATCAGCGAATTCAATATCCAACAAAGTGAATCAGCCGCCAAGTGACCAGACAACAAAACCGTAAAGAGCTGATGGATATAGACATTCTCTCGATGCTGCCTGGTGTCAGTTATTTGCTCATATCTCCAGCTGTTTTTCTCCATTTTGAATGTCATGCTGAATGAGTTGTTTTGTTTGTTCTTTTATTTTGTGACCAAATAAAATCCTAATTTCAAGTAAGAAAAGAGAAAATGCCTGATGTCCTTTAGTCACTGACTGCACCAGCTCCACCTCAGCAGACACCAAGCAAGCTGTTTAGTCCAGCTGAGAAGATAAAGCTAGTCGTAAAGCTGTGGATGTGTGCCTTGTGAAAAACTCCATAAGTAGAAATACTGTTACTGTGTGATAATTCAATTGAGGAAAATTTTAATAGAAAACTCCAGTAAGAGTAAAGAAGTTTACTTGAGTTGTCAAGTTACTTTTCTGTATATCTGCAATCGCAAATTTCTAAACTGATGTGGCTATTCCATCAGAAATCATCTGTGCAAACAAAACTACAGCAATACTGCATGGGGCAAAAACCTGAGTCCTGAGACTCCTCCACTAGCACAGATTATAGTTTATCTGCTGCCAACAAAGAAGCTTAGAATCCCTAAAGGACTGTGCAGAGTTTGTTACTGTGGTGGCAACATGAAGGGCTGAACAGGCAGGCCAGCACTTAGCTCACATTATAAGGTAGTAACTTTAACTTGTCAGGGACTTTAACTGTCAGCTGGTGTTGGGTTCATTTCTGGCTGATTCCCGGTTGTTCAGCTGTTCTTCTGTCACAGCTACCGACTGAAAAGCTGCTCAGTGGAGACGACAGTTTGGGAATTTAGTGTAAGGAGCTGGAGAACGAACTGCCAGCTGAGCAGCGAGTGGGCGGAGCTCGTTACTCTGACGTAGCAACAAGCTGCTCGTTAAGAAGCTATAATTTGGAGGAAGGAACTGCGACCACTGAAGCAGTAGAACAAACAGGGGGTGTGTTATCATAAAATAGCATTTGTTATGTCAATCATTATTGGTGATAACACTCCTCGAGTGTTCTACTGCTTTAATACAGTAGTTAAATAAATACAGTAAGAAATGAATAAACTGGCCGTGAACGCAGCGTTTAATATGTTTTAATATACACTGGTTATCTATGTATTCAGGTTTAGGTTCAAAATGCAGGTTTGGTGAAGCTTTGAACTCCTGATAAACACAGTATGGTCTCCCATCCAGTCACTGACCAGGACCAACCACTGTTTGTGGCTGGCCTCCAGTATCATCCATTTAAAGAATCCCACCACTCTTTCATGTCTCAAAAGAGGCTGCTTTATTTTTATAAATTCTTAATTTTGAGACAAATTCAAAGGAAAGGTTACGTTAAAAGAACTTTTAATGTCAGGTAGCTTTCAGTGAAAGTCGTGACCAAGCCCCACATTGCTTAGTTTCTGACATGAGACCAGACCAAAGACCTCCAGTGGCCAATTAAAGAATCCCACCAATCTATTAGGACTCTTAATTAGGACTCTTAAGAATTCTTAATTTTGAATAAACGCTATATTTATGTCTGTCCGCAGCTTCTAATGTCAGGTAGCTTCAGTGAAAGTTGTGACCAAATTGATAGATTCTTAGATTCTCACATGAGACCAGACCAACGGTTCTCCTAGATTTGTATACATTCTGGTAGCCAAAATAGGTCTTCTATGTAATTTGGTAGACCTCACAAAGAAATCTGCACCAGGGACTGTGAAGTGGACAGGGGAGTGTGAGAAGGCATTTCAGGACCTGAAGGATGCTCTGTGTGAGGACACAATTTTGCAGAGTCCTGACTTTTCAAAGCCTTTTATTCTGCAAACTGATGCCTCAGGTGTAGGATTGGGGTTTCTTCACTGGGATTTAATAAACACTGATTTTTGCACCCCAACCTGGAACGTACCCACGTGTCTTTTCCGTCGGACCATCACACCTGGTATTGATAATATTGTGTTTTCCATGGGAATCCACATAGGCTATGAACTACAGGTGGAAGTAAGTGGCTGCAGTGTTTCGTGTTTCTCGGATGTTTTGGTCAATGGCAAGTCACTGAAGGTTGGTCCACCAGTGAAACAGACATAGTGAGTGATTTTGAGTTGAATGATGTTGCACTGTATATTCAAGGGAACCACTTTTAAGCAATTCAGATGGATCCACAATACCAGCCCCTTATTAAAGATGAATTCCACTGATTTTTAAAAATTTCAGCATAATTTAGTTGTTGAGATGTAAACAGTCCTTCATAATGTTTTGGTGTGATGATGTGGTTTTGATGTGACTTGGATTGCATTTTACAGTGGTTGTGATAGGAATCAGGAGTTGTTATATCTATAATGCAAACAAGGCATTTTATTTGCTATCCAAATTGAACTTACACATGTTGTAAAATAGATATACAGTACTGTGCAAAAGTCTTAGGCACCCAAGACACATTTTCAAAATCTATTTCTTTGTGTAGTTTGTGTTTATTTGCTGAGAAAAGTGGTATTTGAATAAAGAAAATGAATAGAATATTAATTAATAATGATTTATATATATATATATATATATATATATATATATATATATATATATATATATATATATATATATATATATATATATAAATAGTGATTCTCTGGATGTTTTTGTTTGTTTACCCATCTCCAAGCCTCTCCTCAAGGAAGCCCAGTATTATATGTAGTTAAAAAGCAGCTCCTGGTTTGACCAAACAGTGCTCAGTAAATTGAGCTCATGATGTAATTGATGATATTAACGAGTCTCTGTGACGGCTGTGAAGGTGTCCAGGAAAAATATGGACCCTAGAAATTCTTGTTCCTTTTTATTGTTTTTCTGTTTATTTGAATTATGAATATGACTTTATTCTATGACTCTATGACTTTATGTCTATGACTTTATGTCCACAAGCATAAACTTCAGAAAGTCAGGTGGTAGAAGTTTCATCACATAAACTTTATTAATAGTATAGCTTGAAGCCTGTACTACATGTCCTATAGTGGCTCATTAACAGTGATCTGTAAAAAGACTACAAGATACATACATACATAAAAAGATACATACTTTCGCAAAAGGTTTAAAGCAGTTATTGCTGCAAAAAGTGGTCCTTCAAAAATTTAAATGTGGGGCTTGAATGCTTGTGTCAGCAATCTCTGACTCTAATATTCTGATTTAGCTTTTCTAACAGCAGAAGTACATTTATTTCTCAACTGTCTAAAGGTAAGCCAATGGTCTCGCTCAGGGGAGAGAGACCATTGGCTTACCTTTAGACAGCTGAGAAATAAATGTACTTCTGCTGTTAGAAAAGCTAAATCAGAAAATTACTTTAGCTTAATCACCAGCACTAGAAACCCTCAAAACATCTGGAAAATAGTAAATTCTCTAAAAAATAATTCCCCCCTTTTTCCAACAAGCGTTTTAGTTGACGATCTGCTGATTTCTGCCCAGAAGGAAATATGTAAAGCCTTTAACTCACATTTTGCTGCAGCCGGCCACATCTTTGATAAGAATAGCACAAACCCATTGAATAAAACTGATCTCAGCTCTACTGTTTCTAGAACGCATGGTCTTTACTCACTCCAGCCATTTTCTCCATATTTAGTTGCTAATGCCGTGGATAAAATGAATCCACGAAAAGCCACTGGAGAAGATGGGCTGGACCCCTTTTTATTGCGTCTCGCAGCCCCGATTATTTTTAGAATACATTTTATACATTTTTAATCTTTCAGTTTTATCTTGCAGAATTCCCAGGGTCTGGAAAACAGCTCATGTAATTCCTCTGCATAAAGGTGGTGAGACAACAGATCTGAATAATTATAGGCCAATCTCAAAACTGTCGTGTTTAGCAAAAATGTTGGAATCTCTAGTGAACCAGCAACTGAAATCATTTCTTCATAAAAATTCTGTTTTATCTAAATATCAGTCTGGTTTCAGAGAAGGTCACAGCACTATCTCTGCTACGACACTGGTTTTAAACAACCATAAAAAATCTTTATTCAGACATAGACCAGAAGAAACATTGTGCAGCTGTTTTTATTGACTTAACAAAAGCATTCGACACAGTTGATCACACTCTTCTTTTACAGAACTTAGAAAAGATGGCTTTGATGCAACTGCGCTGGACTGGACCCAAAACTACCTCACTGACAGAAATCAATGCATGGCATTGAATAATTATAAATCAGAGTTGGTATCTGTATCTACAGGTGTACCACAAGGTTCAATTTTGGGTCCAGTCTTATTTAATATCTACATACATGATATTGCTACCTCTTCTTCAACCTCAGACTGCAAAATTCACCAGATGACACAATTTTATATTGCTCAGCTGATTCTATTCATGCTGCAACAAGAAAATTACAGAGCTCATTTAATGCTCTGCAGGTGGCGCTATATAAGCACAAACTAGTTTTAAATGCCACGAAAACTAAGTTCATGCTGTTTTCCAGATCATTTAATACTGATTTTAGTACTGTAAATATTACTACCCTGGCAGGATCCACTATTGAGAGAGTCACGGAATATAAATACCTTGGCATATGGCTGGACGATAAACTCAGTTTTAAACCACACATTAATAAACTAGTCAGTAAATGCGACAGAAGCTGGGTTACTTTTATAGACAATCCTGTTTCCCCACGCACGCCCGAAAAAGACTAGTTGAAGCAGCTTTACTATCAGTGCTGGACTATGGCGACGTTATCCATAAATATGCTCCTCCAGCTCCCTCAAATTACTGGACCCAGTGTATCGCTCTGCCCTGAGGGTCATCACTGGAGATCCGTACAGAACTCACCACTGTGAGCTGTATGAGAAAGTTGGGTGGCCCTCTTTAACGGGACAAAGGGAAACACATTGGTTGATTTTTATTTATAAGACACTCTCAGGTCCTTTGCCAGAATATATCACTTCATTGATGATTACGAATAACAGTAATTATCAGACTCGCTCTAGTAATTGGATCAGCTGCCAGGTACCAAGAGTTTTTACTGAACTGGGAAAATCTGCTTTTAGTCACAGCACCAGCTGGAATTCACTACAGGACACACTAAAACTCGGCTCACTAGCGTCACTCAGTCATTTTAAACTTTTAATATCAAACCACCTTCAGACAGCCTGGACCTGTTTTACTTAATCTTATTTATTCGTAACTTTTATTTTGTATTAGTTCTCCTTAGTCTTTTATCTCTTTTTATTTATTTATTTATTTCCTCTCATTTTATTTTAAGTTTTTATGATTACTTTTTAATTTGTGATATTGTACTATTACTTTACTCATTTCTTATCTATTTTTGATCTTAATTTCTTACCATTTAAATAGGGTTAGGTTTAGTTCTATTTTTTATCTACTTTTATCTTTTATTCACTGTTATTTAAAATTTTCTTTTAATTTAAAATGATTAAATGTAGTTATTATTTTCTTTGTCACGTCAATCCCTGTTTTTGTAAATGCTCGGCTGCATTGAAAATGAGGGTTGCCCTCAATGTACTTCCGAGTCAAAATAAAGGTTGATTGATTGATTGATTGATCTCCCTTCTGGCCACCAGAGGTCTTCCTCTCCTGAGTTTTAATATGGTCTCCACAACAAGCGTAATGAGTCCCACCTGATCCTATAAAAACCTCTCTTTCACGCCCACTTTGTGAAGTATTGCCAGTTCCTCAGTGTCTGCCTTACCAAGCCTTGTTTATGTGCATGTGTGTGTGCGTTTGTTTTGGACTGTTGTCTGCTCTTTGAACTGAATTTTGTTCTTGCCCTTTTGGATATTTTTGCCAGTTTTTTTTTGCTGACTGCTTTTTGGCTTTTGACCTCCTTTTCTGTCCTTGACCTTGCCCCTTGGATTTCCCTGTTTTAGTAAACCACCTTTAACCTGCACATGGATCCTTCTCATGTTCCTGAGAATCAACTGTTACATTATGCAAGTAGCATAATTTTTTCATTTTACTTCAAAATTTACTTTATTACTTATTACTTCAATTTTTCCAATGTTCAGCAGTATTGCATTTAAAATGCATACTTTTATTATATACTATAATATAAAGTTATTACACAATCCCATTTCCAAAAAAGTTGGAACACTGCAAAAAGTAAAATAAAAACAAAATGCAATGATTTGCAAATCATTTAAACCATATTTAATTGAAAAAAGTACAAAGACAACAAATGTTGAAATATCAAATTCTGATCTTTGGGCCCTCAGGCAGCACTGCATTAAAAACAGACATGATCCTGTAGTGGAAATCACTGCATGGGCTCAGAAACACTTCTGAAAACCACTGTCTGTGAACACAGTTCATCACTGCATCCACAAATGATTTGTTGTCTTTGTAGTATTTTCCTTTAAATATATGGTTTACATCATTGCATTCCATTTTGATTTACATTCTGCACAGTGTCCCAACTTTATTTTGTAAATGGGGTTGTATATATTGACCATGCTTATATAAAATTAAAGGGATAAAAAAAAAACCAATATAGGATTTAATTCTATTTTGGTAGTGGATTCAATGCCCTCTAAAAGAGAAGGCATTTAAAGAAAACTTAAATTTAAAGAAAACTAGATGAATTAAAGACAGGATGTGAAAGTTTTTTCCTTAAGTCTTTATTCAGGTTTCTCTTCCATGTTAACAAAACATGCCACAATATTATTAAACATCTCCATACCTCCACAGGTATGTCATCTGGACCAACTGCCTTTCCATTCTTCATCCTTTTTAAAGCTGCTCTCACTTCCACCTTACTAATTCTCTGCACTTCCTGATCCACTATCTCTCCCCCCGTTGTCCTCCTCTCTCTCTCGTTTTCCTCATTCATTAGTTCTTCAAAGTACTCCTTCCATCTACTCAACACTCTCTGTTCACTCACTAGTACATTTCCCTCTCTATCCTTTATCAGCCTAACCTGCTGTACATCCTTTCCAGCTCTATCTCTCTGTTTAGCCAAGCGATACAAGTCCTTTACTCCTTCTTTACTGTCCAGCCTCTCATACAGCTCATCATAGGCCTGAGCCTTTGCCACCATTCTTTTCGCTATGCGACTAGCCTCACAGCACTCCTGCCTACTTCCTTCATCTCTCTGGTATCCCACTTTTTCTTAGCTGCCTTCTTCTTCTGAATACTCTCCTGGACTTCCTCATTCCACCACCAACTTTCCTTGTTTTCTTTCCTCTGACCAGACGAAACACCCAACGCATTCTTGCCAGTTTCCCTCACCACCTTAGCTGTAGTTTCCCAGTCCTCAGGTAGCTCCTCACTGCCCCCAAGGGCCTGTTGTATTTTTTCCCTGAACTGCCTGCAACCATCCTCCTCAACCATCCTTTTCCCAAGCTGTTCCTTTAGGATTATCCCTACTCCATTTCTCTTCCTCTCTACACCATGATAGAACAGTTTGAATCCACCTCCAATGTTCCTGGCCTTCTTCATTTCCATCTGGTCTCCTGGACACACAGAATATCTACCTTCCTTCTCTCCATCATGTCTGCAAGCTCTCTGACTTTACCAGTCATTGTCCCTATGTTCAGTGTCCCTACTCTAACCTCCACACTCCTGCCTTTCCTTCTCTCTCGCTGCCTTCTAACCCGCCTTCCTCCTCTCCTCTTTGATGGTCTTCGACCTACAGTAGTTCAATTTCCACTGGCACCCTGCTGGTCAACAGCACCGGAGGCGGTCGTTGTTAACCCGGGCCTCGACCGATCCGGTATGGCAATCATATCTGTGATCCACATGATAGTTTTGGCACAAGTTTTACGCCGGATGCCCTTCCTGACGCAACCCTCACCATTTATCCGGGCTTGGGACCGGCACCAGAAGTACACAAAGTACGCCCCTAATGGCTGGTTTGGGTTTGGACAGTAAATATCACTGCTATATTTGTGTATATTTTGTGATTCCTGATTCCCATGAGCACCACTTTAAAGAAACCCGAGCATATGATGTGTGGTGAGTCAACTTCTTCTTGGTTTTCACCTTTTATTCAAGTCGCGAACAGGCACCGTTAGCAAAGCACAAACTTAGCTCATCATCCCTACTTCACTCTCCATTTGTTTCCCTCCTGACATCACCTGGCCTATCCAATAAGAATGTGCACAATGCATATGCCTAAGAGAAAGGTAGTTTTCACTCAACCTTAACATTGCATGACATCTCCCCCTTTAAGTCATTCCCTTTTCCCTCCTGGAAAAAAACAAAACATGCAGCCAGTAATAACACTGAAGAAGCACAAAAACTTCCTAATGCTGCATAGAGTCCATCCCAAAAGATACACTTTAATTAACCTTTGAACTGTTTCCTTAACTGTCAGTCTCTGAAACTATTTTGAATTACCAGCACAATTATCCCATTGCAGTTAATTATGGACGCACATATTCCTTCAGCCAACTGGCTGGTTTGACCTGTTTCCTGGCCATAGTCATATTCAGGACAGAAGGGTGTGTTGCAGGTTGCACAGGGGATAATCGTATTGAAGGAGAGCTTTTCAGTACTGGAGTGCCAGGGGTCACCAGTGGACTTGCAGCCGGCAAAGTCTCTGTGCTGTCTCCTGTGGTATTTGGCACAGTCTCATGTTCCTCTCATGGACTAGGGGCACTCTGCAGATGCCTCAGATTCCTGCGTGTTATGGTGCCTTGCTCTGTTTGCACAAAATAAGACCTGGGTTCAGGTGTTTTTGCAAGGATGGTTGCTGGCATGTGCCAATCCTTCTCCCCATCCTGCTTAACTTTGACGCTCTGGCCTGGCTGCAAAGTGGGTAGGTTGCGTGCAGAGTGTCGTCTGTTATAGAAGAGTCTGTAGGCACACTTGTTTCACTGATCTTTCTTGTGCACTTGCTCATAATCGATGACACTTGGCTGCAGCTTTTGTGGAAGGAATGGAACAGTCTTCCTGATCTGCCGACCTGTCATCAGCTGTGCCAGACTCATTCCGGTGGCGTTGGTAGGAGTGGCCCGGTAACTCATTAATGCCAGCTGTGGGTCTGGCTGTTGCAAAATGCGCTTTGCAATAGCAACACTCCTGTCAGCTGCTCCATTACTCTGTGGGTAATATGCGCTAGAGGTTGTGTGGGTGACATCATACAATCTTTGCAAAGCTCACAAACTCTGCAGAAGTGAACAGAGTTGTGTTATCAGTCACTACTTCATATGGGATTTCCCATCTGATGAACATGCTCTTGAGATGGGCTATCACCAGCTGACTAGTAAGTGTTGACAGGCGAGCTATCTCAATGTCACGTGAATAGTAATCCACAACACCTAGATATTTGTTGCCATCCTGTTCAGATATATCTGCTGCTATTTTCTGCCAAGGGCCATCTGGCAACGGGGTAGCGATCAGTGGCTCTCTCCTTCATGTGGGTCCATTTTGTTGACTGAATTCACATGTCTCTACCATCTTGATGTCATGTCCTATCCCCGGCCACCACACAGACATATTGGTGCGTGCTCTGCACTTAGTGAGGCCTTGATGCCCTTCATGGATCCTGTGTAGAATCTCCGTCCTCTGTGGTGCTAGGACAACAATTCTGTCACCGTACAGCAGAGGTCCATCAACAGCAGACAGGTGAGTCCTAGCAGCATGGAACCCAAGGACTGTGGACGGTAGTCTGGATGTTTCCCTGGGCCAGCCTTCCTGAACAAACTTGCCAACTGCGTTCAGGTCACCATCCGCCTGGGTGGCAGCTCTAAGTGTGTCCAGTCTGTCTCCAGTCACCGGCCTAGTGGACATAACAGCTTGTATGTAAGCTTTCAATTCCAACTGTGTGTCGGTTGGATTGCTTTCTGTGAGTGGATTTCTTGACATGTCCACTACAACCAGCTGCTTCCCTGGAACATGGACTGCAGTGACGCTGAATCTCATTAAGTGCATTAACAGGTGCTGAGATCGCAGTGGTGCCCGGTCAAGGTCATATGAATTTATTAGGGGAATGAGTGGTTTATGATTTGTCTGAAGAGAAAATCTGTCCATACCTTGTAGATATTGTGTAAACTGTTTACACGCCCACACCGCTGCTAAGCACTCCTTTTCAATCTGGGAATATCGCTGTTCTGTCGGGGTCAGCGTTTGAGAGCAAAAAGCAACTGGACGTAGTTCTCCTCCTTGCTGTTGTAGGAGGGCTGCCCCAAGGCCATAGCTACTAGCATCTGTGCTCGCCACCGTAGGCTTGCTGCTATCATAGAAGGTTAAAGGAGGTGCCGAAACTAGCATGTTCTTGACCTGATTGAAAGCTTGTCTTTGGGCATCCCCCCCATAGCCATTCAGCATCACCCCTTAGCAGTTCGGTGATGGGGTGCAAAACGGCAGACAGCCCCGGCAGAAACTTGCCAGTAATTAATCATCCCTAACACCTGGCGAAGTTCAGTAATGTTTATCGGACTGGGAAGGTCTGTGATGGCTTTGACTTTGCCAGGGTCTGGTCTGTTGCCATTCTTCCTGATTACATGTCTGAAGTATTGGATTTCTGATTTCCCAAATTGGCATTTGCCTCGATTTAATTTCAGCCCAGACTCCTTTATTGTCTGAAGTACTGCTCTGAGGTTTTGGTCATGTTCCTGTTTGTCCCTACCATAGATCAAAATATCATCCATCACTGCCACTGTACCTGAGTGACCCCTCAGAAGCATGCTCATTTGTCTTTGAAAGATTTCAAGTGCGGATATAATTTCAAATGGGAGACGCTTGAAACAGAACCTGCTTATGGATGTAATGAATGTAGTTACTACATTGTAGTATGTATGTAGTCTACTGGAGACTTCAAGGGGTATTTGCCAGAACCCACTTGATGTGTCGAGTATGGAGAAAACTGCAGCGCCTGACAACTTTGGTACTATGTCCTTAAGTGTTGGGAGTATAAATCTCTCCCGTTTCACAGCCTCATTTAGTCTTTTCAAGTGCACACACATCCTCACCTTTCCATCTCTTGTCATCACTGGTACCATGGGTGTACACCAATCAGTAGGTTCTTTGACTTATTCAATAATGTCTAATTGTTGCATGCATCTTAATTCCTCTTCCACTTTTGGTAACATTGGGAAGGGCATATGGCGGAGACTGATGAGACTGTACGGCTTAGCATCAGACTAAAGCTCAATCATAATTGGTTCACAGTCTAACAGACCTATGTCACCGAACAAATCCTCTCCTATTTCAACTTCCTCTAGTCTCTGTACTAGTCCCATGCTGCAAACAACTTTCCTGCTAAGCAGATTGTTCGTATATGGGCCCTTGAGCACATAGATCCAAAAGCTAAAAGTTTGCTCCTTTCTTTGTGTGGAAGCGAGAAATTTACCAAGGCAGTTTAGTTTCCCACCAGGGCTTCACACACTGGCCTATACTTCCTCCAGGTGGGGTTGCTGTGGTAAGCTTTTGAACTAATTTTCGGACATAATGGTAACGTCTGCTCCAGTATCAATTTTGAAGTGCACATTTGTGCCGTTCAGTTGCAGCTTAACTTGCCATTCATCTTTTAAGTCAACATCATCTGAGATTTGACCCAAAAACCAGGAATCTTGACTGCTGTTTGCCTCTTGGGTGACAGTAACCTCTTTCACTTTTTTTGTTTTGCACACTGCTTTAAAATGGCCAGTCGTATTGCATTTACAGCACTTTTTTTCCCTAAGCAGGACATGCTCCAGGCTCATGCCGATGTATGCACCTTGAACAGCTCCTCCCTGTGCTGCCTTCACTTTGTTGTGCGTTTTGTTTTGCCACTCACATGCCCCTTAACGGTTTACACTGTTTTTGCGGCCCACTTCGTCAACACACTGTGCTCGCATGAAGACGTTTTGTATTTTAACAAGCTCTGCCTGGCGTGCCACCTGTATAGCCCTCTCCAGAGTCAGCTCCAGCTCTAGCTGTAGCTTCTCAGATACATCGCTATCAGCCACCCCAATCACAGTACAATCACGTATCTGTTCATCTTTGGTTTAGCCAAATTCACAGTGCTCTGCCATTTCGTACAAACTCCTTACAAAAGCCTCAACACTCTCCACTCCACTGCTCTCGCTTATGAAAGCATGCCCACTGGTGTATAATATTGCACCGTGGCACAAAATGGTCATTAAACTTACTCACCACCGCATCATAATAGCTGCTTCATCTGCCGTAAACACAAACGTGCTAAAAATAGGCTCAGCTTCTTTGCCCATTGCATAGAGAAGTGAACTTGTACATCACAATCTTCTTGATCGAGCTTTGTAGCAATCTGAAAGCGGGAGAAGCGCTGTCTCCAGATCAGCCATGAAGCCGGCTGGGTGAAGTCAAATGCTTCAGGTGCGTGAAACTTCGACGTGGTCCTCTGTTCCTTCTCCCCTTTTGTGCATGCGAAGTCGCCACTTCTGACACCATGTAATGATTTGCGGTGGGTCAACCTCTTCTTGGTTTTCACCTTTTATTCAAGTCACAAACAAACACCGTTAGCAAAGCACAAATTTAGCTCATCATGCCAAATTCACTCTCCATTTGTTTCCCTCCTGACGTCACCTGGCCTATCCAATAAGAATGTGCACAATGCGTATGCCTAAAGAGAAAGCTAGTTTTCACTCAAACCTTAACATTGCATGACACAGAGTAAAAAGGTTTCTCTAAGGTTTCACATTAAACTACTCCAAAAGGCTTTGTTTAGATCTCAATCACTAAATTATTCAATTCTCTTTTAAAGATTTTATTTAGCGGTGGCTGTTTTTGGATTGTTCCTGCTGACTTTTTTTAGGTTACGTATCTTGTTCAGAGTACAGATGAGGGTAGTTACATACCTTTTACGCTTGGTACAGATATGTATGGGTTTCAGAGAGTAATTTACTTTTAAGTGATGAATGGTAAGTTTATTTTTATTCATTTAAACAGTATAATAAATGTGTATACTGTAACAACCTAAAAACAGCCTGTAACAACCTAAAAACTAAAAATGGTCTGTAACAACCTAAAAACCTAAAAACTGAAAATAGCCTGTAAACTCTGGAAATTGGACATCAAGAATTCTCCTTCAAAATGGCATGAGGCAATATGACCACCCCTGAATAAACTTGAATTTAGGTGGGAAATTTATTGACACAACCTAGCTGAGATATAAATGTGTGTAATTAGTCTGTATGTGTTATCATGTAGGGTTAGATTTTATTTACCTGTTTGCAGCTGTGTTCCTCACTTGTTTCCTAAGAAGAGAGGTCTTTGTACAGTACTAAGTCAGTGAAAATTCCCTGACAAAGACAAGAGAACTAATTTGTATGTGTCTGTCTGTCTGTCTGAGCTAAATGCACAAAAGGAGTACCAGCGTGCGCCTTACTCAAGACCTGCATTCCCGCCTTTGGGTATTGACGCACCGTGTTTCACAATCAGAGACAGGACTGCAGCACAAATCTGTACTGCTGATTTTGGGGGGTATTTCCACTGACGTATGAAACCAAACCCTAAGCTGAGGTGGGTGGCTACCAATTCCATTTTCTCAGCTTCATATAATTATAAAGGGTGATTTTCCTGAATGAAGCAACATCATTCAGAGCAGTTCTGTCAGAAATGTTCCCAGCAGCGATGATAAGAACCAGGTGTGTGAAGAGTTGAAGAAAGTAAGAACCATTAGATTAAATGTTTTTTGTAAATTAACTGCCTGTTGTCTGAGACCTGCAGGGCAAACAGAGCAAAGCATACAGTACAAGCTGATCTAAACTGATTTCATGTTGGTTTAGCTGGTCACCCAACATGATCATTCTGGTTGACCAGCATACAAAATGGTTTTGCTGGTGGCTAGACATGGTGGTCTGTGCTGCTTTTCAAAGAAGGAGGTAGGGTAATTGGAGGAAGATGTCTGCCTGCTGAATTTTTTCTTCTGATGAAGTGATGTGGTCCTATCTAACACAGACACATTTACTAAATGCCTATGGTCTAATTTAGTCTGAAATTTCTCCTACATCACTGCATTCATTCTAGCTCATGATTTTTTTTGCTCTGGAAATAAGTCCTGCAGGATTGATTTTCACTCGAAGTGAAAGTTAGACCTTTGAAGTGAGACATACCCCCAGATATGGAGCAAAAGGTCCGCTTTATGGTAACTCAAATTCCAAGACTGTTCAAAGATTAAAACATGTTTTAAAACGGTTTTAACCAAATCGGCAGAAGGAATCATATACCTTGTACAACTTCTATACAACTTTTATGACTTCAGTATAGATACAGTGCACAATTTATGTTGGATTATATTCATGGTTTTTCACCCCTCCACACACACTTTCTATCAGAAAACTGGCTCCTGCGGAAAGAATTTATTCCAAGGATACATTATAACCCTAACCCTAGCACACCTAGACACGCTCACACACGCACACCTAGACACACGCGCACACACGCACACCTAGACACACGCGCACACACACGCACACCCGCACACCTAGACACACGCGCACGCACACGCACGCACACCTAGACACACGCGCGCGCGCACACACGCACACCTAGACATACGCACGCACACCTAGACACATGCATGCACACACGCACACCTAGACACACGCGTGCGCGCACACACACGCACACCTAGACACACGCGCGCGTGCACACAGGCACACCTAGACACACGCACACCTAGACACACGTGTGCGTGCACACACACGCACACCTAGACGCACGCGCGCACACCTAGACGCACGCAAACACGCACACACATGCACACCTAGACACATACACACACACACGTGAACTGTAGATGTGCTTTAAGGCCTGGGCATGATGTGAAAGCTCTGGAGCAGTTAAATGTATTATACTGCCTATTCAATTTGACAGGTGTCAAAGTTGTTTGACTAACTTTCTAAAATGCTTTTCAAACCATGTTCACAACACCGGCCCACTCAAGATGACATTAGTGGATCTACCAGCTCGCAAATGTTGTATATTAGAGTTTATTTTTGGGAAGTGGTCCACAGAGACTAGTGAATACAGAGTTTTCATATGGAATGTTGATAAAGCCTAACCTTACCAAAAACATGCCCACAGTAAGAAAGAAACAATGGATGTATCCATTCAAATATACACCCACCAGCCATTTCATTAAGTGCACCTCCCTTGTATTTACACTCTTTGTCCTCAAAAATAGCCCATGACCTGTAAGCAGAACCTTAATACGTTCATTTTAAAACAGGGATGCACCAAAATGGGAACTGTTGGGCTGATTTCTGATATTTTCCAAAGTTGTAATACACAGATGTTAATGCATAAGCTTCTGCTTTGACTACATCCATATTGAGATCTTTAGCAGACAAATACATCAAAGACGCCACTTGTAGTACTGATTCATATTGTTTTATTTTTCATTCTGCAAGCAAAGCTGAAAGTATTTTACAGTTCACCTAAATTAAAACAGACACAGCTTTAGCACAAGTTGTGGTGCTTTATTCTCAGCTGCATAAGCCAAAATGTATGAGTTTCGCTCATGCTCTCACAAAATCTTCTCTTCCTGGAACTCGCACAGACCATTGAATCCTACAGAAGCGTCTGGACCATGGACCACCGTGGCATTCATGACCTGTCCCTTGTAGACAACTGTCTCATAGATGAGCATCTGAGCTGTTAGCCCCATGCAGAACTGGGTGCTGTAGCTGGCCAGCAGTTCCTTCATGGAGAAAGTTCCCCAACCTAGAGGACTTCCTGAAGGCTGGTGAGGAGGTGAGCTTGTGCAGGAAAGGTTTACAGTTATAATCTTTATCATCACCAAGGAAACGCCTCTCAGCATCTGCAATGTCTGAGATGGCTAAGCTCCACCAGACCAGACTCTGGGTGGATGTGATGTCATCTCCTGGTTTCTTTATTCCACCATCATTCAGGATGGGTGAATGTGTGCATTACTCATTTGTCTCTTACAGTAATATTAAAACTGTGATGCTTTAAAACAAATTTCCTCTATATAGATTATCTGTGCTTTGAGTGGCGGAAGTGCTGCAAATTCAAAGATCCATCTATAAAAGCGTTGCATAAAAAATCTGCCATAGCATTGGCAAATATAAATCTAAAGAATAAAGATTTATAAAAAGAGTTGAAGAGGAGAGAGTTCCCACCTCACTAAAAACAGGCCAGACCCAATTTTATACTAAAAGGGAAATTCCACAGATCCCCCCCTGCATTTCATGCCTTTAAATGATTGTTTACCTCAAATGTCTATTTCTTTCTAAATAAAGTATCAAAAATATCCATTAGTAATGGATTACTTTTTGAGTAACTACCCTGGTCTCATCACCTGGATTAATGTAATGGATGAATTTGGTTGGGATTCTAAAAATGGTTTGCAGTCACCAAACTGCCAGCAATAAGTCTGGACACTCCTGATCAATAGTATTAGTCTAAGTCGTAGTAAATAGCTATGTCCTCTAGTACTTCGGAAGCCTTGTGCTCACTGAGGGCATGGTCTGGCTCCCTCAGGAGATTCCGTTTAGTGACCTCACATACACTCACACTGCTGTACAGTTGCTCCCGATCCACTTCCAGAACCCAGCCTGGCTCCATGTAGAGGGCTACGGCAACATGATCCCACACATAATACTTCTTATTCTTAAGTGGCCTTGCATGCACTGTGGACTCTTCTTTGTCCACCACTAGCCTGTGGCCAAGACATGCTGATGGAGCCTGACAGCGCCATAACATGTTGCCTTGAAAATACCCACATACATCATCACTATTGATTGGCAGGCGTGGGTATTGCCTATAGTACTTAATGTGCCGTGGATGCACCAACACAGAGTACATTATCTCTTTCTTGTAGATCTTGGTGTCCAACACACGAAAAACTGGAGCAGAATTGTAACAGAACTGTGTGGCGTATAGAGACAGGAGCTTTCTTAGACGAAAGGTGAAGCGGAAGTTGCCATAGCGAGACTTGCTCTGGAATGCTGGTGAGGTGGTGAACTTCTCCAGGAAAGGCCACTGGTTATAGCCCCAGCCATCTGGGAATAACTTCTCTAGGAAATTTTCCTCTGCATCAGCAATGTCTTCCTTAGTCACTGACAGACTCCACCACAGGAAGTTCTCTTTGTCATATTCATCATGGTGTGGAATCTGGAAGCCACCATCATCAAAGATACCCCAAACGCCACTCTCCTCAGTCACATGGCACACTTCAGATACACGGAAGAGCACGGATTGTGGATAAAACGGGATGTTTTTATTCCTCAGGTAGCGATTGTCCACTCCAGGGTCATCTGTCAGCTCTGATAAACTCACATGCTCACCCTCACAGCATGTTACATCATAGCCTCTGGAGTTTTCATACTTTGTCCACTCTCTGGAAAGGAAGGAACTTATTGTATTTTAAGTGATCATGCATTCTGTTAGATTATCCACTAAAAATAAATCAAATAAAAATCTTAGATTCCTCACAAATACACTTGAGAAGTAAAAACTATTAAGATGTGAATGTACTCAGGAAATAATATGGCAAATCCATCAATTTAACTGAGCAAATGTAACAAGTAACCCACTTCTGGAGCTTAAGTGCAACAATTGATACTATTGACTGTAATATTTAAATTATTGCTACATTGTTATAATGGTATGACTTTTAATGTACATTTTAATTGATATAATACCATATGTACAGATGAGGGTTGTTCAGAACATTAGTGCAATATGGTGTTCCTCAAGACTCTGTTTTAAGCTCCTTACTGTTCTTCATTTACAGTCACGTCCAAAATTTACAGATTACAGCATGTTAAATATCTCTGCATCTTATTCCACGACCTCATGTCCAGAATAAGTGCTGTGTCGGTGCTGCACTGTCATGTTTACTGTGTCTAATGCTGTTTAATTTATTGTATTTATTGTTTCTAGCTTAATCTTTTGTTTGATGTCTGCACGTTCGCACTTTGTACTTTTTGTTCCTTGTTGCTACGTGATGTTCCTGGAGGAACGTAATTTCACTCCACTGTGGACTGGTAGAGAGATGGAATACAATAAAAACAATAAAAGCCTCTTGACTTGAAAAGTTTGTAAACCCTGTCAAATTATACATTTTAAATAAACTGAAAATTATCACATTCTCTACAGTTAAAAATGACATTTTCTTTCAAGTTTTTAAAGATTTCTATTTACTTGCTGCATTTGACACACTGTGGAAAAAAAACTAAATATAAACATGACAACTTTTGCACAGGCAACATTTTAAATTTGAGTGCAGTGTACATTAATATGTGCAATGTGTTCCTATTTTCACTTAGAAAATCAACAAAACGTAATTTAGCTCAATTTTATATATTCTATATATTCAGCCCCATAGTGCAGAACACAACACTGGCTATGACTTTTACACTAGTAATCTACTGTCTATATGTACCACCTCAGTCAGACACAGTGACTGAGATATACACAACAAAAGACTTGCACGGTTAAAGATTTCACTGTACAATTACAGCAAATTACTGGCTATTAGTGGCATTACTTTCACAGTAAATAACAGTAAAATAACAGCTGCATATTGTGACTACACAGTCACTTGGACCGCAGTATTCCTGTGATGTAGCCATATTCTGCAGTACACTTACAGTAATATGCTGTAATTAAAACAATCTATTTTTACAGAACAATTGTAAAAAAAGTAATGCAACTCAGGAGCCAATTTACTGTAAGCTTGTATATGAAATATTAATATTTTATTATTATTTTATTAATAAATATTAATATTTACATAAAGATATAAAATAGAAAGCCTGGTAGTAGAGAAAACAAAAAGCAATATCAATTAACATATTTATTTAATTACATGTATAAATGTAAATGTATTACAGTAATTTTCTGTTTTATAGAAAATCTCTTCATATTAGTTGATTTCATAATAAAATGATGAATGCAGCATTTTAAAGTGAAAAATAATGTTAAACGAAATCCTGGCAATAGTTAACAGTGCGCTCAAGAGCTAAAGCCTGAAAGACCAGAAACTTCCTGCTTCTGAATTCTGATGAAACGAAAGTGTTGCTGCTGGGCGTTAAGTTGTTGTTGCTTCTAATACGACTGTGTATTTTATACTCAACCGACTGCAAGTTACAGATAAGAGCACGGGTATAACCCTGATGCTGTTTTTTATTAATTGAATTCTGGTTTAATAATTTAAAATTCCAGCTCACACTTGAGAAAAATATCCAAAAGATCACATATCCAACCCTGTACGATGCTGAGACATTAATCAATGCTTTCCTGAATCAGAGGTTAGACTACAGAACTGTATTATTGACTGCTTGCACTGCTGTTTGTCTAAAGAAGCTCCAAGTAGTTCAGAATATTGCTGCTCATCTACTTAACAGGAGCAGAGAGTCACAGCATTGTTTCTCTGTAATTCAGTTCCTTTTAACTTTCACATTGACTAAATTCAGAAGAAAAAAGCCACATCAATATAAAAAACAATAATGTTAATAGAAAATATGATAATGTCGTTGCCTATCAGTTCTTTACAGTGGCGGGTTTTGTTCTATTGTTTGTCATTGAAATACTTTGGATTAAACGAATTGTTTCATCTGCATGTGATACAAATCAGACAAGGTGTTTACTGCCTCAAAAAGGTCCCTCACAGAAAGTTATTGCATGAAGCAGTTATTAAAATTCTTTATGCCCGAAAGGTTATTTTACACTAGTTTTGTGATGAACTTTATTTTTTTACTTTTTTAAAATCCATAAACAGTGGATAGGTACACGTAGGACGCTGTGAGGCAAAGTACAATACTCAAAAGAAACGTCCTTTTTCAGTTTTACCTTGATTTTACCATCACCAGTATTACATAAAAACTGGGGGAATACGAGAGTAAATAAAAAGACTATATTTGTGCTGGTTCCCATCACCAACACTGTAAAGAGATCTGACTTCCATCAGACACAATAATAAACAAAGGCTTTAAAAAGTACTGCAAGGGAAAAAGAGCAGATGGAGGCTTTCTGAAAACCTCAGTGAGCTAAAAACTGAAAACAGCCTGTATCAACCGGAAATTACAGAGCCAGAATTCTCTTTCAAAATATGTCATAAGGCAATATGACCACACCTGATTAACCAGCTTAGCTTAGCACTACTAAATTCTTTAGTCTATATGTGTTTTACATAGGTTTAGATTTTGTTTGTTTACCTGTTTGCAGCCATGTTTTCTTGCTGGCTTGCTTTCTTAAGAGAAACAGTCTCTGTATAGGTCAGTGGAAACACCCCAACAAGGAAAAGAGTGTGTCTGTCTTTAAGTGAGTTAAACGCCTCACTTGAGAGGGGCGTGACATTACTGTATTTTCTGATCAGAGACAGGACTCTAACACACACACACACACACACACACACACACACACACACACACACACACACACACACACACACACACACACATTCAGGCACACTCATTCTCTCTCTCTCTCTCTCAGACACGCGCGCACACACATTTAGACACACTCTCTCACACACACACACACATAGAAATCTGCACTGCTGTATTTCCCCTAACTCCTGATTTACAGCTGTTTTTTGGTTGAAATCAAACCCTAAGCTGAGGTCGGTGGCAACCAGTTCCAATTTCTTTATTTATATATATATATATATATATATATATATATATGGGGATTTTCCCAAATTTCTACATAATAAAATCATTGACACGTAAGTCAGAAATGTTCCCAGCAGCGTTATTAATAAGAACCAGGTGTCTGAAGCGTTAATGAAGTCAAGAACTATTATGTGAAATGGTTACGAACTAACTCCCTGATATCTGAGACAATGTTTTGAAATAAGCTGCTGGACTGAAACGTTTAAATATCTATGAAATCCATTTGGTTTACAGGTCATTTTGTTGATTTTCTACATAAATAAAAGTAAACACATCCTCTACAGAGAACCCCATTAAATATGATGTCTTTCTTCAATTTTGTCCATTTTCTATTTATTTGCTTTTTTTATTTGAATTTTGAATATTGGAAAAAAATATTACACAACACAAAATGAGCCATAGCTTTTGCACAGGTCATATTTTAGGTTTTTTGTAATCTGTGAAATTCAAAAAATAAACATAAATCGGGCATTCAGTGAACTTCAAAGTCAACATAACCTGTCACATGACCAGGAGGATCAGGGTGTAGTTTTTGGGGGATTGATTATGATGAAGGTTTAAGTGTGACTAAGTCATCACTCTCATCAACTTGATTTGAGCAATTATCAGGTGCTTGTTGTAGCTTGTGTATAGATCAATGGTGCCGCTGAAGGGCTCACAGTTTATTTTGTCTGGGTCTACAACAGTGCTATCAGTGTAAATATCAGTGTGTATGGGAGGGAGGGAGGAAGGAAGGGGTCATCCATAGTGCACTGAAAGACTTCTGTTGAATTATAGCCATGGCTTTCAACCCTCCACATACGTTTATCAGCAAACTGCCTCCTGTGAAAAGAATTTATGCCAAGCAAGGACTAAATCTGCTGACCTTCATTAACCACATTCACAAGCACACACTCCAGCAGTAACATACTGGAAGGCCTGAGCTTTTAAGTTGTTACCAGTATTATACTGGCTGTTCAGTATAATGTAAAGGCGATGTAAGGCATCCTAAATTATGCGATCGGCAGCTTTATTTAACATAAGTTAGAACTTTTTATACATTCTGTTGTCAGTATAGAAATTTATTTTAAATTTATGGAAACATTATCGATCAACATTAATTATAAGCAGCAGTCTAAGCTCTAATTACATTTTGTGTGAAGTGACTGTTTGATTTAATGCAACATCTGACACCAGAAACCGAAACTTTGAGGCACGCCTAACCTAAACAGAAACATGCCCACAGTAAAAGACAACAGACGTCTCCATTCACCCACCATCCACTTCAGGAAATACATCTACCTTGTATGTACACTTGTCCATTTTATCAGCTCCTTGTATCAAGTACCATATAGATGCACTTTGTAGTTCTATAGTAACAGACTGTAGTCCATCTGTTTCTCTGATACTTTGTTGGCCCCCTTTTACCCTGTTTTTCATGGACCCCCATGGACCCTCACAGATCAGGTATTATTTGGGTGGTAGATCATTCTCAGCACTGCAGTGGCACTGAGGTGTTTGAAAACTCCAGCAGCACTGCTGTGTCTCGTCCACTTGTACCAGTGCAACACACTAACACACCACCACGTCAAAGCCAGTACTGAGTTTAATTCACCTCCCAAATAATACAAATAATAAATTGCTTTATGGGGGTCTTAACCATTGACCACCAAGAATTGGGTAAATGGGAGCTAACAACAGATGAACTACATTGGGCATCCCTACTGAAGAAACTTATCAGACAGAAACAGCCAATAAGCTCACTGATAGAAATGTTTCAAGCCATTTTATTTTCCAGACTGCAAACAAAGCTAGAAGTATTACTTTTTTCTTGCAGGATTATTTCATCTGGTTGAAAAGAAAAGCACAAATTGAGCAATGAACATAACAAAGACAATTCTATGAATGAACACAACAAAGACCGTTGATCCTGATTTGAAATAACAGTAACTGGCTTAACACACAACAAGCACTCTTGTTACTTGGGTGATGAGGCTTCAAACTCACACTTTATAAACTCCTCATTGCTGAGTTTAAGCTCTGCTCCCTGACAGAGACTCAGGTGCTTAACCAGGGTTTCCTGGTCAAACTTGAAGATCATACCCTGTGGAACATGGAACGCCACTGCAAAATGGTTCCATGCGCAGAACTTCCGCTTCTTCTTTAGCACACGGCGCACCCGCATTTCTTGTCGTTGAACCAGCCGAAAGGCATGAGTTTTGCTCATACCTTCTGGTCTCCACAAAACTTTGTTATTCTGGAACTCACACACACCATTAGCAGAGCCCTGCAGAAGCGGGTATCTCTTGAACTCTCCTTTGGCGTCTGGACCATGGACCACTATGGCATGCATGACTTCCTGCTTGTAGACAACTGTCTCATAGATGCGCATTTGGGGCACTTGTCCCATGCAGAACTGGGTGCTGTAGCTGGCCAGCAGTTCCTTCATGGAGAAGGTGAAACGAAAGTTCCCCAACCTAGAGGACTTCCTGAAGGCTGGTGAGGAGGTGAACTTGTGCAGGAAAGGTTTACAGTTATAATATTTATCATCACCAAGGAAACGCTTCTCAGCATCTGCAATGTCACCCTCTGAGATGGCTAAGCTCCACCAGACCAGACTCTGGGTGGATCTGATGCCATTTCCAGGTTTCTTAAATCCACCATCATTTAGGATGGCCTGGAAGCTGCTAAAGTTGGTATCATGCCGTAGATTGGACACGTAGAACTCAACTGGATGAGGGAATTTTGGGACAAATTGATAACTGTTCAGATACTTATTCTGAATCCGTTTTTGAAGTTGACGAAACTTCAGATGCTCCCCTTGGAAGGACATTTCGTTGTGTCCTCTTTCATTCTGACGCTGCATTCTGGTGAGGGCTGTCGTGAAACACGTACTGGTGAAAGAAGAAAATGTTGTTTTGAAATTACAGACAAAAAACTAAGGACTCTGCTTCAGTGTTTTACATTATGTCCTTTTTGGCATTTTTGTTAGTTCCAGTCATTTTTGTTTATTCTTGCCTGTGTTATCAGCTGGTGCATGTTTCATTGGCACTGTTTTGGCTACTTCCTCTTTCTTGTATGTTCTGCTAGGGACTTTTTGGTGGAAACAATGAAATGATTTACCACAGCAAGGTTTCATAACCAATATGCAAATACTAATGTTCCACCAAAGCAAGGTCAAATGACCAAAGTGCATACCAAACATTTTTGTTGCCTAAAAGTTTTCACTTTTGTCCATTTTTATGGGTAACAATTTTGTAATTTTGTGTAATTATCTAAAAAAATGCAAAGATAAGTATACTGACAGCTACCCATGTTTTAGCAGTGCAACATACTGTTGACATATTTATATATCAGCTACGTTAGCCACACAGCTTTAATGCAAAACTAAAGGACCAAACTTGAGACATAAAACATGTTTTGGCTGACATTAAGCGGCAATCTCAAAAAATAATCTTTGAAGTTTTGAATAAGTTTTGAAGTAGTTAAAGGTGGATGTTGAGGAATGTTTTAGAATACAGCCCTGTAATTTCCAACTTCTCCTTATGCCCACATTTCTTGTGGCACTGGCTGACACACAACCCCATAAGCATAACAGATCCACCACCCTGCATAACAGTTAGCAAGGTGTTCTTTTCATCAAATGCGGCTCCTTTCTGCCTCAAAAAATACTTTTGGTGATTGTAGGCAAAAAATTCTTTACTTTCTGTTAGGCGCTGGGTTAGTGAAACACAACACCCTCACAGGTGTTAAGGGTCACATAATTTGGTTTGTCTCCTCCCTTACCCAATGTATTCTGTTTCTCTGTTTCTCATGCCGTCTTCCTGTCCTGTCTCCCCCCTTGTCATATTGTATGTGCTCGGATGGGTTGATCATAATTTCGCTGGTTACTTTGGTGACTATGTGACAATAAAGGCTTCATTCATATCATCATTAAATATATTGTAGCCAACGGAAGGTCTAATCATTTTTACATCAGCAAAAGTTTAACACTACCAAAGTCTTTTTAGGCAAGAATGCCCACTCAGTGACCATCTTGGTAGCTATTTACTGTCTTACGGACCCAAATTACCACTTACAAAAAATACAAAGTCACTGGTAAAGTCTGATAAAAAATGAATTGTTTGTACTGTTTCACAAATAACGTGCAGAACATGTTTTTGGGTTGCTCTGGCTGCCGTGCATGCACAGATCTTCATAAATGGGGGGTGTCATTTCTCGCTTGTGGCTTCACCAGCAAGCCGCTTTGGTTGTTGTTTTTCAAACCTGGGACTTTCCCCGCAAAACGGATGCCATATTGAGCTATCAGGCATTACAAGTGGGCCCTTTTACTATCCAACCACTGCTGTCTCCTCTGTCATAACATCTTTGGCACAACATAACTGAGAAAGTACATTCAAAAGTTCACTCAAGCATCAGGGACAAAAAGACTCACCATTGAATTATTGAACCATTGGTAATTGTTTTTGTTCATTCTAAATGGTACCCATATGTAAAACTGTTTTCTGTTTGAGTCACTGCACTGCAACAGTGACGTTCATCCCCCAGGAGAATGAGGGACAGGCAGAAATAATACACCTTTTTCTAAATTCTGTAGTAGACAGTTTTATTTTACCTCAAATGTGCGTTATGACTGCTTCTCTTACATTCTGTTCTAAGCGTGGAGGATCTGTCTCTGAGCTGTAATTCTGTTCCGTTTGATTTTATGTGATGTCTGAAACCAGAAATCGAATTTTGAGGCATGCAGTAACAAGGCCACAGTAAGAAAATGATGACGGCTGCCTCCATTCTAATATATTAACTTAAGACAAGCAACCTATTTAATGCATATATATATATATATATATATATATATATATATATATATATATATAATCCAACAAAACAAAATTAGATTGTTTTATTCATATGTAACAGAGGACAAAATTATATATATTTGTTGTTTTGTTGGATTATATATATATATATATGTTAACTTACAAATCCCTTCAGTAAAAATCTGACAATTTTACTACAGTACAAAACAATGAAATCATTTTACTCACCGAATGACTAAGTGAAGCTTCAATTCCAGCTATAAGGCCAGCTTAGGTGCTGAACTGGTGAATAGAACCGATGAGTTTCAGTCATTAGTGCCAAACCATCTAAACAGAGATTGGTCACTTTAAAATATGCCTCTCCTCCCATATTTTTTTTTTTGCTTGCTCATGCCTCCATATCTGCTTCAGATCCCATGTCTTACTTTCAGCCTTCAAAGACCTTCAAAGAAATACTGCTTTACAAATTATATATATATATATATATATATATATATATATATATATATATATTATATGGTTTATCAATATGTTAATTTCTTTATCTTTAGATTTCAGGTGTATTTCTTATGAGTCACTAGAATCTGAAACAGTGCACTTTGCAGTTTATCAAATTTACTTCACATGGTTTCAGATGTTATAGATGTTGCCAGTTGATCTATCATCTTTCCATTCTTAGCTCTTCCCTGACACAAACAGGCCCGATTATAAGTTATATTATCAGTGCCACATTCCACAGGAGACAATAAATCATGCTGCTTTCAGAAAGGCACCAAACGCTGCATAACAGGAGAAACAAACATATCCAAACAGGACCAAGACTAAAACAACAACAAAAAAGAATCAGAAGACAAGACATCACCACATGACATAGGTCAGTCAATCATTACCTAATACCTATCCATCTTCAATCACTGGTCAGAAATCCAGCCCTGTCCAGTAGAGATTTTATCATTCTACCATTGCACTGACAAATAGAGTATGTTACAATCTAATGCATGTAAAACACAGTCTGTTATTGAACATCAGTAAAATTATAACACCACTGACAAGATTACTCATTTTTAGTGATCTTCAATTTTAAAATCATCCATTCATGGGAAACACCACTGATGCAGTGATGTCTTCCTTTAAGATATCCATCCAAGAAATCATGGATTTTTTTCCATATTTCTGCAACACTACAGAGACACATTTTAATTTTTTAAAATAATACTTCAAGATCTGTAAATTCACCAAAATGACATGCTGTTCTTTATGCTCAACACAACTGAAATCACTAAAACAAATAATTCATACAAATTTATCAGTTTTTGTTGGCTACATTAGGAATAGAACAAAGAATATGCTCATTTCCATGGCTTCAAAACTGTGAGACACTATTTACAATACCGTGGTAGAATGACCCATATCACTTGCACTATAGTCTCAGTTTTAACTGCCATAACCCTAACCCTACACTCTAATTAAGTTTAGTACACTAAAACAAATTACTGAAAATTTCATCTCCATCACCGATAGAAAGTACCCTATAAATGAAGATTCATGTATTGATCCTATTACTATCTCAAATACTGACTTGGATTTAGATGATCATAACATATTTGAGTGATTCTGTGGAAACGTCCTTACGTCCAGTGTAGAGGTCAAAAACATTTTGCAAACTGCAATAAGATATACATAACTTTTAAATATATTATATAAATGACATTAATGCCAAATAAACATTAGTAAATATTTATTGAAAGTAGAGGTCATCTGGGGTCATGTCATTGATGTGACCTCCACTTAATAAAAATTACTCCCTTTTAACTTCTTCTTGAGGATATAAGGAAAGGCTCATGGTGAGTCCACTGTCTCTTATTTATCTCATGATTTCATGTGAGGTTTTAGTTGAATTTACTGGTATGACCTACTTTATTCTTAGGGAGTTGGGGAAAAAAAGAACATAAATGGATGACTTTACATCATTTAACGAGTCGGCCTGTACCACAATTGACAACATGTGGTTTGATGCCCTGTAGCAGCCATTATAACTGGTGTTACCTTCTTTCAGATTTCATGAGTATAACGTTTCTTTATCATTGTCAGTTAATTAGACTTGAGGGATAAGAATCTTGGGTCTCATGTATGTCATGGGTGTCACTGTGTTTTGTGTCACATTAAATAAGATGCATCTTGTCTGTCATGAAACAGATTTTATTTAATGTGACAAAAAAAAACAGGTGACACAAGACCAAAGCTCCTTATCCCCCACCTCATTTAATTAACAATAAAGAAAAGTTATAGTTATTATAACTTTATAACATAACTTTCTTCAAATATTTTCATTGTAGCAGATATGTGGTTGCACAACTGAACAAACATCACTCAAACAAAACTGATTCAAACAAAATAATTTCCTGATGTCACATTATTCTTCTTTAACCCTGAGTACATGTGCTAAACAGATTGAGAAATAATATTCTTTAAAGCCTTAACCTCTACAACTCCCCGAGACCCCTGTGGTTCCAAACCACTCTTCGTCATGTTCTTCATAACGTTCATATTCCATAAGCTCCGTTCAGAAGCTGGGCATCGTATGAGGCTGTAGCTCTTCTCTCCAGTCTAATAGACGGTGATGTCATTTTAATCCTTTATCATAAAAGAAGCTGAACTCAGTTTGTTTTTCTACTGAAAGTCGACCCGTTTTTCCCCAAATCTTGGCTCTAAACTATAAACAGACGGCGTCTCTTCAGTGATCTGCTCTGGAAACATTACTTTTAGAAAATAACACAAAGAGCGTCGGAGATCTTTGGCTTTCAGCAGTAAACTGTGAGCATATAGTGATGTGTGTAGATCATAAAACACACGTTCTGTTCATTTAGAGGAGATTTTGCAAAAAAATATTTATTTAATGCAGTTACTGAATAATTTGTCTTACAATGTGGTCATGTGAATTCAGATGGACAAACCAAAACATCCCCTGGAGAATAACAGGTTAATAATAAAAAATAATAGCCTTTAATATTAATACAGGGGTAGGTGACACCAGTGACAAGAAGCGATGCATGTGATCTTTAAATAAATGTACAAAAAGAGTCAAAATGATTAAAGCTGCCACTTTTCTTTAATTACACAGCCGATGAGATTCATAAAAACTGACTTAGAAACAGAAAAAGATTAAGATGTCCCTAAGTGGACATTTCTGTACACCCAATTCTTGTAAATATCTAAGGTTTGAACACAACATTGTTTTTAAACCATCAAATATTTCAGTCCATATGAGCTGCTTTGGGTGAGTCATTTACTTGGATTTCGTCTGATTTCCCAGAATCTTGGTTTCTTTTTTTAAATTTGAGTATTTTTTTATTTCTACTAAAAGGAAAGTGAAAATGAATTTACTGACTCATATGGCACCTTTTCCCATCTCGCGCATGAGGAAGATGTTCACGAGAGCCCAATTTGAATCTCCTCGTGAGGTAAAATGGACTCAACCAAAGAAACAACATGGTTAAAAAAACCACAGGAACCACGGGATATGTTCCAGCTGATGAAGCAGCTTATAGTTAGAGGGTTAGCCAGAACACTTGTTATTTACACTGCTGTTCTAAGACAAGATAAATATTTTATGTACAACCCCAATTCCAATGAAGTTGGGACAGGGGCGTGTTTCCCACTGTGTTACATCACCTTTCCTTTCAACAACACTCAATAAGCATTTGGGAACTGAGGACACTGATTGCTGAAGCTTTGTAGGTGGAAGCTTCAGCTGCTCAGCAGTCTCCGCTGTCGTATTTTGAGCTTCATAATGCGCCACACATTTTCAATGGGAGACGGTCTGGACTGCAGGCAGGTCAGTCTAGTACCCACACTCTTTTACTACGAAGCCACGCTGTTGTAACACGTGCAGAATGTGGCTTGGCATCGTCTTGCTGAAATAAGCAGGACATCCCTGAAAAAGACACTGCTTGGATGGCAGCAGATGGCAGTTGCTCCAAAACCTGTATGTACCTTTCAGCATTAATGGGGCCTTCACAGATGTGCCAGTTACCCCTACCATGGGCACTAACACACCCCCACACCATCAGAGATGCTGGCTTTTGAACTTTGCGCTGAAAACAATCCGGACAGTCCTTTTCCTCTTTGGCCCAGAGGACACGATGTCCATGATTTCCAAAAACAGTTTGAAATGTGGACGCTTCAGACCACAGGACACTTTTCCACTCTGCATCAGTCCATCTCAGATGAGCTCGGCCCAGAGAAGCTGGCGGCGTTTCTGGGTGGTGTTGATATGTGGCTTCGCTTTGCATGGCAGAGTTTTAACTTGCACTTGTAGATGGAGCGACGAACTGAGTTCACTGACAGTGGTTTTCCGAAGTGTTCCTGAGCCCATGTGGGAATATCCGTTACAGAATGATGTGGGTTTTTAATGCAGTGCCGCCTGAGGGGTTGAAGGTCACGGGCATTCAGTGTTGGTTTTCTGCCTTGCCGCTTACCTGCAGAGATTTCTCCAGATTCTCTGAATCTTTTGATGATATTATGGACTGTAGATGATGAAATCCCTAAATTCCTTGCAGTTGCATGTTGAGAAACGTTGTTCTTAAACTGTTGGACTATTTGCTCACGCAGTTGTTCACTAAGTGGTGAACCTTGCCCGTCCCTGCTTGTGAACGACTGAGCCTTTCAGGGATGCTCCCTTTATACCCAATCATGACACTCACCTGTTTCCAATTAACCTGTTCACCTGTGGAATGTTCCAAACAGGTGTTTTTGAGCATTCCTCATCTTTCCCAGTCTTTTGTTGCCCCTGTCCCAACTTCTTTGGAACGTGTTGCAGGCATCAAATTCAAAATCAGTGAATATTTGCAAAAACAAAGTTTATCCGTTTGAACATTGAATATCTTGTCTTTGTGGTGTATTTAACTGAAAATAGATTGAAAAGGATTTGCAAATCATCATATTCTGTTTTTATTTATGTTTTACACAATGTCCCAAGTTTATTGGAATTGGGGTTGTAAGTAATGATGTCATATGGTCACATCACCACTGATAATCAGAATAAATGTATTCCCTTGATTTCCTGTGGGTGCCTCTTCAGTTTTTCTTTTTGCTCCAACAGCAGCGACATGTAATTTCAGAAATGCTGCAAAGTTAGTCACAGCACATCAGAAATGTTTCACTCAGAAAGGATGAAACCATTCAAACTTTTCAATTCTACGCAGTATAAACATTCACAGATAAAAGTAAGTTAACTTTTATTTCAGCAGATACCTGCTATCTCTGTATCATAGTGAGAATTAGCTATGGAGTGTAACTAAACCAGATATGACTGATAACTAGTACATTGTTAGTGTCAGAGCAAAACTTCATATTTCCAAAATGGTAACTTTACAGAAGGAAAAACTGTCACCAATATTTTTTAAAGAAATATTTGTGCATTTCTATTGGTCCATTCATCATAAAATTCTATCTTGTTAGAAAGGGCAGCTTCAATATCCATTCATTTTCAGTTTTAAATTTTTGTTAAAAAAAGTACACAACAAAAAATGAGATCAGACAGCAGCAATAGGTATTCAGTTTAGTTCAGAGTACTTTTCAAACATACACACATATACACACAGATACATATATATACACACACGCATATACAAACACACACACACTCACACAGATACACACATGCATACACACATATAGACACACACATACACACTCAGACACACACACGCATGCAACAAAACCCACAATGGTATGATGTCAGATAACTAAACAGCCAGCCAAGTTAACTGTAAACTTACTGGAATGTGTCTCTGTGGTCTTATCAACTTTGCTTAGTGACATCTGACTGGCTTTGCAGCATTTCTGAAGTAGCATATATATTGGTAGCATTTTTATAAAATTTAGTTCCAGTGTAGTCATGTTGATGAAAGTGTTTTCTGAAGTTGCATCATGTTTATGAGTTTGTGTTTTTCATTGTACTGTGCATTAAATCGTGTTGGCCACCACACTGCATTTTTCATATATTTTAATTTCCCCCCCTGAGGTCCATGTATGACACGTACTAAACGTCAGAATTCATTTTTACATGACCATTTTCCAAACTCTAACATAATTAGACAGACTGTTTGTTATTGTGTCTTCAAGACTGATATAAGTAAATCTGTTTTGATTAGCCACCATACTCCTTATAACATAGGCAGATTTTTTATTTGATATCGCAAAAAAAAAATCTGAATGTTTTTACAGTTTCTGGATCTGGACAAAAAAAACAGCCATTAGGGGTGTACTTTGTGTACTTCTGGTGCTGGTCCCAAGGCCCAGGTTAACAACGACCGCCTCCGGTGCTGTTGACCATCAGGGTGCCAGTGGAAATTGGACTACTGTAGGTCGACGACCATCAAAGAGGAGAGGAGGAAGGCAGGTTGGAAGGCAGCAAGAGAGAAGGAAAGGCAGGAGTGTGGAGGTTAGAGTAGGGACTCTGAACATAGGGACAATGACAGGTAAAGGCAGAGAGCTTGCAGACATGATGGAGAGAAGGAAGGTAGATATTCTGTTTGTCCAGGAGACCAGATGGAAAGGAAGCAAGGCCAGGAACATTGGAGGTGGATTCAAACTGTTCTATCATGGTGTAGAGAGGAAGAGAAATGGAGTAGGGATAATCCTAAAGGAACATCTTGGGAAAAGTGTTCTGGATGTAAAGAGAGTGTCAGACAGGATCATAAGCCTGAAGTTGGAGGTTGATGGTGTAATTCTGAATGTGGTCAGTTCATATGCACCACAGGTTGGTTGTCAGTTAGAGGAGAAAGAGGAATTTTGGAGTAAGATTGATGAAGTGGTAGATGGTGTCCCTAGAGAGGAGAGATTAGTGATTGGTGCAGACTTCAATGGACATGTTGGTGAAGGGAACAGAGGGGATGAAGAGGTGCTGGGTATGTATGGTGTGAAAGACAAAAATGTGGAAGGTCAGATGGTTGTAGATTTTGCTAAGAGAATGGAAATGGCTGTGGTGAACACGTATTTTCAGAAGAGGGAAGAACACAGGGTGACATACAAGAGTGGAGCGAGGTGCACATGGGTGGATTATATCCTTAGCAGGAGATGCCACCTAAAGGAGATTTGAGATTGTAGTGATTGAAGTGGTGCCAGGGGAAAGTGTAGCAAGGCAGCATAGGGTGGTTGTCTGTAGAATGAGATTAGAAACAAAGAAGAGGAAGAGAGTGAAGACAGAGCCAAAGATTAAATGGTGGAAGCTGAAGGAGGAGGATGGTTGCAGGCAGTTCAGGGAAAAATTGCAACAGGCCCTTGGGGGCAGTGAGGAGCTACCTGAGGACTGGGAAACTACAGCTAAGGTGGTGAGAGAAACTGGGAAGAATGTTTCGGGTGTTTCGACTGGTCAGAGGAAAGAAGACAAGGAAAGTTGGTGGTGGAATGAAGAATTCCAGGATAGTATTCAGAAGAAGAAGGCAGCTAAGGAAACGTGGGATAACCAGAGAGATGAAGGAAGTAGGCAGGAGTGCTGTGAGGCTAGTCGCATAGCAAAAAGAATGGTGGCAAAGGCAAAGGCCTTTGATGACCTGTATCAGAGGCTGGACAGTAAAGAAGGAGTAAAGGACTTGTATCGTTTGGCTAAACAGAGAGATAGAGCTGGAAAGGATGTACAGCAGGTTAGGCTGATAAAGGATAGAGAGGGAAATGTACTAGTGAGTGAACAGAGAGTGTTGAGTAGATGGAAGGAGTACTTTGAAGAACTAATGAATGAGGAAAATGAGAGAGAGAGGAGGACAATGGAGGGAGAGATAGTGGATCAGGAAGTGCAGAGAATTGGTAAGGTGGAAGTGAGAGCAGCTTTAAAAAGGATGAAGAATGGAAAGGCAGTTGGTCCAGATGACATACCTGTGGAGGTATGGAGATGTTTAGGAGAGAAGGCAGTGGACTTTTTAACCGGGTTGTTTAACAAAATCCTGGAGAGTGAGAGGATGCCTGATGAGTGGAGAAGCAGTGTACTGGTCCCCATTTTTAAGAACAAGGGTGATGTGCAGAGCTGCAGTAACTACAGAGGTATAAAGTTAATGAGCCACACCATGAAGGTATGGGAAAGAGTTGTTGAAGCAAGGCTAAGGCGAGAGGTTCAGATCAGTGAGCAGCAGTTCGGTTTCATGCCCAGAAAAAGCACCACAGATGCAGTGTTTGTGTTGAGAGTGTTGGTAGAGAAGTACAGAGAAGGTCAGAAGGATCTACATTGTGTCTTTGTGGATCTAGAGAAGGCATATGATAGGGTGCCAAGAGAGGAACTGTGGTACTGTATGAGGAAGTCAGGTGTAGCTGAAAAGTATGTTAGGGTGGTGCAGGACATGTATGAGGATAGTGAGACAGTGGTGAGGTGTGCAGGTGGAGTGACAAACGGTTTCAAGGTGAAGGTAGGCTTACATCAGGGATCAGCTTTGAGCCCCTTCTTGTTTGCAATGGTGATGGAAAGGTTGACAGATGAGGTCAGGCAGGAGGCTCCATGGACCATGATGTTTGCAGATGACATTGTAATCTGTGGTGAGAGTAGAGAGCAGGTTGAAGAGAATCTGGAGAGGTGGAGGTTTGCATTGGAGAGGAGAGGAATGAAGGTCAGTAGAGACAAGACAGAATACATGTGTGTGAATGAGAGGGAGGCAGGTGGAAAGGTGAAGATGCAAGGAGTAGAGGTCGTAAAGGTGGATGACTTCAAATATCTTGGGTCAACCATCCAGAGCAATGGACAGTGTAGAAAAGAGGTGAAGAAGAGGGTGCAGGCAGGATGGAGTGGGTGGAGATGGGTGTCAGGGCTGATGTGTGACAGAAGGATAGCAGCAAGTGTGAAAGAGAAGGTTTACAAGACAGTAGTGTGTCCTGCTATGATGTCTGGTTTGGAGACTGTGGCTCTGTCTAAAAGACAGGAGGCTGAGCTGGAGGTGGCGGAGATGAAGATGCTGAGATTTCCGTTGGGAGTGACAAGGATGGACAAGATTAGAAATGAGCAGATCAGAGGGACAGTGAAGGTAGAGCAGTTTGGAGATAAATCCAGAGAGGCCAGGTTGAGATGGTTTGGAGATGTGTTGAGGAGGAATAGTGGATATATTGGTCAAAGAATGTTGGAGATGGAGCTGCCGGGTAGAAGGAGAAGAGGTAGACCTCAGAGAAGGTTTATGGATGTAGTGAAGGTGGACATGGAGATGGTTGGTGTAAAAGTAGAGGAGGCAGTGGATAGGGCAAGATGGAGGCAGATGATCCGCTGTGGCGACCCATAAAGGGAGCAGCCGAAAGAAGAAGAAGAAGAAGGCTCTGGACAATATGAATTGAGGGGTGAATAGTACATTTTAAAACCTTAACAGTGTTGACATACTACATGTGTAATGTTTGTTTTAAAAATAATCTTTAATAAGATGTCATATCACCAGTCTGCAGGTCAAATTTTAGCATAAACCAGCCAATTATGTAAGTTTTCTTCTAAAAGAGAAGGGGAGAACATCTGGAAAAATCAGTGAACTTTTATTTAAGGCTTTCACAAATACCTGATAGAAATTGATTAATCAGTTTTAAATTTGTTTTAATAACCTCCTAATCTTTTAAAAGTCTTATTATTCAGTAACTACACAGACTACAATGCAAACTAGCTGAGCTATTTTTAGGTTACAAAAGTGTGTAGTAAAACTTTGGGCTTGCCGGTGGGCCCTGGCCATTTCCATTTTAATCAGTGGACATTTGATAATGATATGAAAGCAACTCGCCTCAAGAGAATGTGTATTTTTAATTGTATCCCTGGTCATTTATTACAGTAAGAGGCAGTCTGATAGAAAAACTCATTTGTATGATGTTTTGTCAGGTAGTGTCTTTATAGTTTATTAGTTAATTAGTCTTTGAAAAAAACTTCCTAGTTTAGCCATTTTTTTGCTTAAGCATGTTGGAATCTCCTTTACAGGTTGATCTCACGGCTGCTTGAAGATCCTGAAGGAGAAGTTTCAGGACTTTATCAAGAAATACAAAACATTATAGTAAAGATCACACATTAAACTTGGACTACATTTTACATGTGACAGACGCTCTTATCCAGAGCGACTTACATATTGATCATTTTACACAGGTAGGCAAAGGGGGTGTTAGCAGTCTTGCCCAATGACTCTTATTGGTATAGTGTAGGGTGATTGCTCTGATGGGGGTTTGAACCTCAGTCTACAGCATAGTTTGTTTACATTTTTTAATACTCCAGTTGCTGGCTAAACATGCTGTGAAACATATTAAGAAACACTTTGAAACCCTTCACCAGTTCCTATGGAGGGAAGAAGCAACTAGCATAGGTGCTCTGAGGATGTAAAAGAAGCAAAAAAGTCAGGCAGTACAGAAATGGCTCTGGACATAAACAGAAAGATAGTCTCCCTTACTGATGATATCTCAGCACTGTTCAAAGAGATGAGAATGGGTGACCTATTTTCTACTAGTATTGCCATGGCATAATTTCTGTGATTTTCTATGTGATTTAAATATTTCAATTAGATAACTGGAGGTATATTTTTCTCTTTCTCTCCCTGATCTATCTTTAGAATATCAAAACTACAATGAAAATGTACGTGAGCTGTTTCCTGCTGCTGTTCTCCGTAGTTCTAAACTGAAACCTGCAGCAGCACTGACTTCTTGAATATTCTTTTAGATCCCAGTACTCATTCGAGGATCCACACCTGAATTCAGTAATTCTTTTATACAAGGCCACATATCATCACTGTCATAGCAAAACCATGTAAAGTTTTTTTAGGTTTTATTTTGGGGACATTTTATAGAAGTAGAGAACAGTTGAAAATTGCTTATATTATAACCTTGTTACATTAACTTTCATTTAAATTTGAGCATGTTCTTTCCTCTCCTGTGAAATAAACATTTTTCTTACACTTTATATTGATTAAATTACTTCACTGTTACCCTAAAGGTTTAATATTGTGAGTATTGAATCTTGTTGGAAGTTTTCATTTTCATTTGTTTGCCTAACATCTCGTTCACCTTTTTAATTTTCCCCACATTCTGAACAGATTTCAGTTTTAGGAGAGGTGGGAAATCAGGGTTTAAAAAAGACTTGTGAAACCATTGAGTGTGCATTTTATGATGAAATTTGAATCTTTTGGACAAAGTATTTCATGTGGAGGCATTTTCCAACAACTTTTGATGCCCTGGAGTGAATATTAAGTGACTTAATGAATGGGCAAAAACGCACATGAAGGTAAGACATATTTTGGCTATTTTGGTCCAATGTTGAATTATTATTGGCTAGGTTGGGGTTTTTGCGTGTGGTGCCGTGTGTGTTGTGAGGTGTAGTATGGTGTGTGTAGTGGGCTGTGCGTGGTGTGGTGCATTGTGTGTTATGAAGTGCAGTGTGTGTAGTGGGGTGTGTGTTGTAGTGTGGTGTGTTGTGTGATGTGTTTTGTTTAGTATTTAGTGTTTAGTTTAATGTTGGGGTTTTAGTTTAAGTGTGAGATAGTAGATTAACAGATTTATGGTGAAGGTTATGATTGTGTTGGGGCTATATTTTAGTGTTATTATCGTGTAGGTGTTATGTTTTAGTGTTAGGTTTTGTGTTAGGTTAGTGTAGGGGTTGTGTTTTAGTGTTTAGATAGTGTAGGGGTTTTTTATTGCCTTGGGGTTATGTTTTAGTGTTAGGTTAGTTTAGGGGTTATGTTTTACCGTTCAGTTAGTTTAGGGGTTATGTTTTACTGTTCAGTTAGTTTAGGGGTTATGTTTTACTGTTTAGTTAGTTTAGGGGTTATGTTTTACTGTTTAAGTTAGTGTTGGGGTTATGTTTAGTGTTATGTTTAAGATTATGGTTATGTTTTCAGGTTTAATGTTATGTTTAGTGTTGGGGTTATATTTTATGTGTTGTTTAGTGTTGGGTTTGTGTTTTATGTTTTGTTTAGTGTTGGGGTTAGGTTTAGTGTTATGGTTATGTTTTAGGATTGGGTTTATTGTTGTGGTTATGTTTTAGGGTTGGGTTTAGTGTTATGGTTAGTGTTGGGGTTATGTTTAGTGTTATGTTTAAGATTATGGTTAGGAGAAAGAAGGGAGGGCCAATTAGCTTCGTAAATTCCGCAAAATACCATGACCCCACCGAGTTTCGAACTCGGGTCGCTGGACTGAAAGCCAAGAGCGCTGCCCATTACCCTACACAATAGGCTGGAAGTAACGGGAAATTGTGGATCCTTGTAGCTTCAGAGCTCCATGGTAAATTCCAGCCATAAATAAAACGCCCGCTGCCCCGGGTTCCGCTGGGACTCTGGATGTCATGACTTCCATGCGCTGGTTCTTTCGAAGTTCCATGGGTCACTGGATGTCGTGACTTCCATGCGCTGGGTCTTTCGAATCTCCCCTGCAAAGCCACGAAGCCGCGGAGCCCCATAGCTGCTGGGTCTTTCGAATCTCCCTGGGCCTCTGGATGTTGTGACTTCCATGTGCTGGGTCTTTCGAATCTCCCTGGGCTTCTGGATGTAGTGACTTCCATGTGCTGTGTCTTTCGAATCTCCCTGGGCCTCTGGATGTAGTGACTTCCATGTGCTGGGTCTTTCGAATCTCCCTGGGCCTCTGGATGTTGTGACTTCCATGTGCTGGGTCTTTCGAATCTCCCTGGGCCTCTGGATGTTGTGACTTCCATGTGCTGGGTCTTTCGAATCTCCCTGGGCCTCTGGATGTTGTGACTTCCATGTGCTGGGTCTTTCGAATCTCCCTGGGCCTCTGGATGTTGTGACTTCCATGTGCTGGGTCTTTCGAATCTCCCTGGGCCTCTGGATGTTGTGACTTCCATGAGCTGGGTCTTTCGAATCTCCCTGGGCCTCTGGATGTTGTGACTTCCATGTGCTGGGTCTTTCGAATCTCCCTGGGCCTCTGGATGTTGTGACTTCCATGTGCTGGGTCTTTCAAATCTCCCCGGGCCTCTGGATGTTGTGACTTCCATAGCGATGGGTGTTTCAAAGTTCCCCGGGTCTTTGTTTCTACTGGGTCTCCCAGTGGCCGACGGGGGTCTTTTGACTCGCAGAGAACATTGGGAGACCATAAAAACTTAGTCAAAAACCAGAATAAAGCCTCCGGACTTGCAGAAATGTATGTGCTTGTGCCTCTGGGAGACCATAAAAACTTTGTCAAAAAAACCATAGTAAAAATTCTGGACATAGAGAAATTTATGTGCTTGTGCCTCTGGGAGACCATAAAAACTTAGTAAAAATTCTGGAATTAGAGAAATTTCTCTAAGTCCAAACCATTGTCAAAGTTTTTTAGGTCTACCAATGGCCTAGCGTCTGGGCGGCGCGGGCTGACTGATTTAGTCTGAGGGGGAGTGCTTAAGTGTGGGCCACATAGGTTCGTGAGGTGCGCTGGGTTGGTGTTGGGTCTTTTCCCCGGATGTTTTGATTATTTTTGGCCGAGAAAGGCGTGTGTTAATGGGGTAGCGTATTTTGGTGTAGCGGTCCCTGGGCATTGTGGATCTTGGGCCCGGAGGACGCTAGAGAAGCGGATTTTTTAGTGTGTGAATGGGTCTTTGGAGCATGTAACGTGGGTGTGGGTCTTTTTAATTTCCATGGGTCTCTGGGAGTTCTGAGTCCCATAATCATGGGTCTTTTTAATTTCCATGGGCCTCTGGGAGTTCTGAGTCCAATAATCATGGGTCTTTTAAAGTTCCCTGGGCCTCTGGGAGTTCTGAGTCCCATAATCATGGATCTTTTTAATTTCCATTGGTCTCTGGGAGTTCTGACTCCCATAAGCCTGGGTCTTTTTAATTTCCATGGGCCTCTGGGAGTTCTGAGACCCATAATCATGGGTCTTTTTAATTTCCATTGGTCTCTGGGAGTTCTGACTCCCACAAGCCTGGGTCTTTTTAATTTCCATTGGTCTCTGGGAGTTCTGAGTCCCATAATCATGGGTTTTTTTAATTTCCATGGGCCTCTGGGAGTTCTGAGTCCCATAATCATGGGTCTCTGGGAGTTCTGAGTCCCATAATCATGGGACTTTTTAATTTCCATGGGCCTCTGGGAGTTTTGAGTCCCATAATCATGGGTTTTTTTAATTTCCATGGGCCTCTGGGAGTTCTGAGTCCCATAATCATGGGTCTCTGGGAGTTCTGAGTCCCATAATCATGGGACTTTTTAATTTCCATGGGCCTCTGGGAGTTTTGAGTCCCATAATCATGGGTCTTTTTAATTTCCCTGGGCCTCTGGGAGTTCTGAGTCCCATAATCATGGGTCTTTTTAATTTCCATGGGTCTCTGGGAGTTCTGAGTCTCATAATCATGGGTCTTTTAAAGTTCCCTGGGCCTCTGGGAGTTCTCTGGGAGTTCTGAGTCCCATAATCATGGGTCTTTTTAATTTCCATGGGTCTCTGGGAGTTCTGAGTCTCATAATCATGGGTCTTTTTAATTTCCATGGGCCTCTGGGTGTTCTGACTCCCATAATCATGGGTCTTTTAAAGTTCCCTGGGCCTCTGGGAGTTCTGAGTCCCATAATCATGGGTCTTTTTAATTTCCATGGGTCTCTGGGAGTTCTGAGTCTCATAATCATGGGACTTTTTAATTTCCATGGGCCTCTGGGTGTTCTGACTCCCATAATCATGGGTCTTTTAAAGTTCCCTGGGTCTCTGGGAGTTCTGAGTCCCATAATTCAGGGATCTTTTAAAGTTCCCTTGGCCTCTGGGAGTTCTGAGTCCTATAATCATGGGACTTTTTAATTTCCATGGGTCTCTGGGAGTTCTGACTCCCATAATCATGGGTCTTTTTAATTTCCATGGGTCTCTGGGAGTTCTGAGTCTCATAATCATGGGTCTTTTAAAGTTCCCTGGGCCTCTGGGAGTTCTGAGTCCCATAATCATGGGACTTTTTAATTTCCATGGGTCTCTGGGAGTTCTGAGTCCCATAATCATGGGTCTTTTTAATTTCCCTGGGCCTCTGGGAGTTCTGAGTCCCCTATGCCTGGGTCTTTTTCATTTCCATTGGTCTCTGGGAGTTCTGAGTCCCATAAGCATGGGTCTTTTTAATTTCCATGGGTCTATGGGTGTTTTGACTCCTATAGCTCTGGGTCTTTTGGAGTTTCCTGGGTCTCTGGGTGTTCTGACTCCCATAAGCTTGGGTCTTTTGAATTTCCCTAGGTCTGTGGGTGTTCTGACTCCCATAGCCCTTGGTCTTTTGGAGTTCCCTGGGTCTCTGGGTGTTCTGAGTCCCATAATCATTGCTCTATGGAAGTTCTGAGTCCCATAATCATGGGTCTTTTTAATTTCTCTTTGCCTCTGGGACTTCTGAGTATCATAATCATGGGTCTTTTAAAGTTCTCTGGGCCTATGGGTGTTCTGACTCCCATAATCATGGCTCTATGGAAGTTCTGAGTGCCATAATCATGGGTCTTTTTAATTTCTCTGTCCAAACCATTGTCAAAGTTTTTTAGGTCTACCAATGGCCTAGCGTCTGGGCGGCGCGGGCTGACTGGTTTAGTCTGAGGGGGAGTGCTTAAGTGTGGGCCACATAGGTTCGTGAGGTGCGCTGGGTTGGTGTTGGGTCTTTTCCCCGGATGTTTTGATTATTTTTGGCCGAGAAAGGCGTGTGTTAATGGGGTAGCGTATTTTGGTGTAGCGGTCCCTGGGCATTGTGGATCTCGGGCCCGGAGGACGCTAGAGAAGCGGATTTTTTAGTGTGTGAATGGGTCTTTGGAGCATGTAACGTGGGTGTGGGTCTTTTTAATTTCCATGGGTCTCTGGGAGTTCTGAGTCCCATAATCATGGGTCTTTTTAATTTCCATGGGCCTCTGGGAGTTCTGAGTCCAATAATCATGGGTCTTTTAAAGTTCCCTGGGCCTCTGGGAGTTCTGAGTCCCATAATCATGGATCTTTTTAATTTCCATTGGTCTCTGGGAGTTCTGACTCCCATAAGCCTGGGTCTTTTTAATTTCCATGGGCCTCTGGGAGTTCTGAGACCCATAATCATGGGTCTTTTTAATTTCCATTGGTCTCTGGGAGTTCTGACTCCCACAAGCCTGGGTCTTTTTAATTTCCATTGGTCTCTGGGAGTTCTGAGTCCCATAATCATGGGTTTTTTTAATTTCCATGGGCCTCTGGGAGTTCTGAGTCCCATAATCATGGGTCTCTGGGAGTTCTGAGTCCCATAATCATGGGACTTTTTAATTTCCATGGGCCTCTGGGAGTTTTGAGTCCCATAATCATGGGTCTTTTTAATCTCCATGGGTCTCTGGGAGTTCTGAGTCCAATAATCATGGGTCTTTTTAATTTCCCTGGGCCTCTGGGAGTTCTGAGTCCCATAATCATGGGTCTTTTTAATTTCCATGGGTCTCTGGGAGTTCTGAGTCTCATAATCATGGGTCTTTTAAAGTTCCCTGGGCCTCTGGGAGTTCTCTGGGAGTTCTGAGTCCCATAATCATGGGTCTTTTTAATTTCCATGGGTCTCTGGGAGTTCTGAGTCTCATAATCATGGGACTTTTTAATTTCCATGGGCCTCTGGGAGTTCTGAGTCCCATAATCATGGGTCTTTTTAATTTCCATGGGCCTCTGGGTGTTCTGACTCCCATAATCATGGGTCTTTTAAAGTTCCCTGGGCCTCTGGGAGTTCTGAGTCCCATAATCATGGGTCTTTTTAATTTCCATGGGTCTCTGGGAGTTCTGAGTCTCATAATCATGGGACTTTTTAATTTCCATGGGCCTCTGGGTGTTCTGACTCCCATAATCATGGGTCTTTTAAAGTTCCCTGGGCCTCTGGGAGTTCTGAGTCCCATAATCATGGGTCTTTTTAATTTCCATGGGTCTCTGGGAGTTCTGAGTCTCATAATCATGGGACTTTTTAATTTCCATG